>NW_009222524.1:0-8787 GCF_000690835.1 Fulmarus glacialis
ATATTTTCCCTAGTCTTCCTTTTATCAACAACGTTCTACTAGAAGCTTTTCTTTTTGCACTTGATGTCCCTGGCCAGATTTAATTCTATCAGGGCTTTAACTTTCCTAACCTGATCCCTGGCTGCTCAGACAATTTCTCTGTATTCCTCCCAGGCTACCTGTCCTTGCTTCCACCTTCTGTAGGCTTCCTTTTTGTGTTTGAGTTTGTCCAAGAGCTCCTTGTTCATCCATGCAGGCCTCCTGGCATTTTTGTTGGAATGCATTACTCCTGAGCTTGAAGGAGGTGATCCTTTAATATTAACCAGCTTTCTTGGGCCCCTCTTCCTTCCAAGGCTCCAAAATCATTGGTATTAACAAATCATGTTCATATAACCATCAGTCCATGCCTTCAATTCTTAACTCTATGGAGCAAATTGACTAAAACATTATAGTGGATTGATAAACCAGCTCTCATTCACTCCTAGAATCATAGAAAGGTTTGATTTGGAAGGCACCTTCTAAGAACATCTAGTTCAACCTCCCTGCCAGGGTCAGGGACCTCTTTCACTAGATCAGATTCTCAAAGTCCCGTCCAACCTGACCTTGAACACTTCCAGTGACGGGGCATCCACAACTTCTCTGGGAAACCTCTTCTACTGTCTCATCATCCCCATCATAAAAAATTTCTTCCTTGTGTCCCATGTAAAAAGGCCCTGGTAAAATGTCTCTCTCTGTTTTTCTTATAAGCCCCCTTTAAGTATTGAAAGGCCGCAATAAGGTCTCCCCAGAGCCTTCTATTCTCCAGGCTAAACAACCCCAACTGTCTCAGCCTTTCTTCAGAGGAGAGGTGTTCCAGCCCTCTGATCATTTTTGCCTGTGAACTCCCAGAAAATAATTGTGTTTACGGAAACATGAGTTTGTGAACATTCTTTACTCACTGATACTCATTCTTTACTTACTCTTCAAAGCAATATAAGCAATTATGTTATCTTGACAATCAGAGAAGAGACTATGCTGAAGTAGTAGTATCCATCTGCCTGGGTATGTCTAGATTTGGAAGAAGGCATTTTTTCTTAAAGAATCAGCTACCACATTTTCTGTGAAGCATCCTTACTGTTCATGACCCCAAATGAAGAACATTTTCTAAATGATCAAGTAGAAGCCTTCAGCCTGGATAGGACTCAAGAGAATCTTTTTTTTTGTTTCCTGAAAAGTTTTTGAATTATCAAATGTTCTTAGAGAAAAATCAACCTGGTCAACTTTTCTGTTCCGAAAAAGATGAACTGAAAAACATATTAGACTTCTAAGGATGTCCTGGTTTTATTTTTAATTTTTGTTTGATTTGGAAGGTGACATGCAGCTCAAGATTTTTTTTTTTTAAATAAATTTAAGCTTAATTATTTAAGCTAAGGTTTATTTAAAAAAAAAAAAAAATGAAGGGGGGGATGCTATAAAGCTGTGTCTGTGAAATGTTCCAATTAACCTAACCTGAATGGAATATTTTGCTTGGTTTACATTTTCTCCCAAACGGTCTATCCATGACAATTAATATTTTGCCTCTCTCAGAAATCCAGGGTGAGGAAAGTGTTTTAGTATCTAAAATATCTATTCAGGGCAAGAAAATCAGAGTAAAATGACAATCAATATGCTGCTGTCATGCAGCCCCTAAAATCCTTTCTAAGATCCAGGACAAAGCCTTTTTGTTTTCTTTTCTTTAAAACTTTACTTATTTTCAGAAAATCAATTGCCATGACATGAAAATCTTCATTTTCCCTTTCTTTATACCTCCCTGCCAACACCCCCACTTTAAAGCCACAAGTGACATTCATGTAAAGGGGTCCTTGATGTTCAGAACCACTGTTTCTTCTCATTAAAGAAGATGTAAACTCTAGAAACAGTTTTGAACAGAGCATAAAAACATAGCCAAACTCATTGAATATGGAGATTATCTTTAAACATTTTTCTTTATGGCTGTGTTCTTTTCTTTATTGCAATACCCCTACTAGTTCAAAACCTCAAATCAGCCAATCCTTAGTCCTTAGGAACAGTATATCTCTCCATAAATCTTTATCTACAGATACATATACATTACACTCTCTGTGTTTGTATGTGTGTATATATACATATGTATGTATCTCTGTGTATTTTTATTTTTATAATGTGTTTCTCGCAGATCCTAGGTTGAGTACTGAATTTAAGTAGACTAAATAATTAGGCTTGACAGATGTAACCCTTTTTATGTAGCAGCTTCTCTTGAGCCTCCTATATTTTCTGGAAGAGTTAAGGAAGGAGTTAGGCACTTTGGATCTAGAAGAGCATCATAAAACTTGCAGTAGAAGATATTGCAGCCTTGCAATACAATTCTTAAGATTTGCTGGATACTAACTCCAGTGAATCTGTACTATATTGGGACTTATATTCAATGATCTTCAGAAATATGCAGCGTCTGCTATATCCAACTAGCCAAATCACCTTCTTTGTGTCCATTTACATTTCTGCCCATTTCTTCTCGAAGGTATCCAGAAATTAGTAGCTCCTTATGCATCTGCAATGATCTGCAAGAGGGAGGTCATCTGGGAGCGTTGAAACTATCTCCTTTGAAAACTCTTCAGAAGTAAACTACTCATTATCCTTTCAAATATATGACCTGTGGCTAGAAAGCCAGAGGTCATCTGAATAGATCAAGATACAATCTGTTCTGAGAAAAAACATACTGACATAGCACAATCTGCTGTTCAGGTAAAGGAAGAGAACTAGAACTTTTTTCTTTGTTCTAATTTAATATGATGAGGTAAGTAGTGGAAAGGGAGGGCCGGAAAGAAATATGATGAGCCTCCAGAGCAGCAAGCACTCATGACCAATTTACTCCCCTTAGAGTAAAGGGGAGTCTCTGTGAGAGACCTGCTCCCTGCACCTGCTGGAAGGAAATTGATTAAAAGTCTCCACTCTGTGTATATATATATTTTTACACATATATTGGGGATATTTTTGACAAAAAAGCTGAACAAACGAACAACTTGTTAGAGACAAAGGAAACATGACTACTCCTTCTGACAAAAGTTTGGCTGAAACAAGTCTTTCCATGAAGGCTTTTGCTTTTGACAAATCGGCATTGTTTGACTAAATGATCTGTAATGACAAAGCCTCATTTCTCATTTCATCCCTAGGTTTCAGACTAAAGGTCTAGCTTCATCTCAACTTGTGTTAGGTGTTTAAAAGTCAGGCATCTAAACTAAACCCAGTATTGAGACTCCTTATATTGTCAATGGAGAGAAACAGGAACCACATGCATGAAGGTAATTAATTCTCCCTGTCTTTAGCGTTGGTCTTTGTACTCTTTGTGTCTGTAGTCCCTTCTAATGTTCCTCTTTCTCTCCATTAATTATAAAAGGAACATGAATACCTGGTTTCAATCAGATGCAGAACTTTTGGATTGCTACGCTAAGCTGAGATGGGATTCATGTCATTTTTTGCCATCATGAACTCTAAATTTCATGGGATTTTGAAACTCGGAAACGTGCAACAGCTCACAGGGCTTTAACCTTGACATTTTTTACATTCCTGATGAAGCTTAAGTGTCTGTGTCAATGCTTATAAATAATGTATAAATATTCAGAGAATGTCATGAAATTAATTTGTTTATAAAAGTAAGGGTACACAGGTGAAGCTCTCACTTGCACGTTCAACTTGAGCCTTGCCCTAACAAAAAAGAAATTCTCTTTGCTTAACTGACTGTGTTCATAAACACCTTTCCAATTGCCTGCCGCTCTCAGTGTAAAATATCAGCATCACTATTTTTGTCAGGATTTTTAAGGCAGGTTTAATATGATAGAAATGCAGAGAGACATCAAGACAGAACCAAAATACTAATCTTGAGATACTAAGAATTTCAATAAAGCTATTTCATTTAAGACCAGATGAGGACAAGAACCTACAACCTTGTACCTGTATTACTAGAATTCTGATTCTTGAGAAATGTCAAATGACTTTATTTATACCGTTGTAAGACTGTCATTCTCAAAATAATTATTGATATTAAGTAAATAATTTTCTTCGCCATACTCACTTTGGTGGTTTCCACATCACTGTAAAGGGGAGTGCGTGAGAACAGGAAGCAGTAACTATTGCTGATCTCTGAAGAGAATCTCTTATTACACTTCTTATCATTTGTGTGCAACTTTGCTGCTTGCAACAGTAGCTGTCAGCAGAAAAGAGTATCTAGATATTTTTTATTTGTTCTAAAAAAACCGTTATGTATGGTAGACATTTAATAATTACCTGAAAAGGAGCAGACACCTACTGTACAGTGTCACCTTGAGTAGCTAAGAAAGGGAGTTATAGTAAGAAATAAGCTGGGCATGTCTGTTTGCTAGTACCAAGCTTTGTGGAACAAAGAGGAAAGAAGGCAGTTCAGTGATTTGATAGAACAGTCAAGAAGATGCAAGTTTCCAAGGTAACTGACTCTGAGACTGGAATCTATAAATACGGGTACAAACAGGTTTCCAACTCTGAGGCAGAAGACAATCAATGCAAAATAAAGAATTAAAAGAGAGGACAGCTGAACGAAAATAATGCTTAATGAAAAATATTAGTAGAAGAATTATATTCAAAACAATTACTGCCTATTAGTGGTTTCAGAAAAGCAAATGTTTTCACTTTCATTACATGCATCTGGGTAAAATTTAAGAAGTGTAGCGTTTCACATTAAAAACTACTTTTTCACAAATACATCTGTTACTTGTTAATGTGACATTCTAATATATTTATTGCTTAAACTTTGTCCTGGTTAAGTATCAGTAAATTGGGAAGAATTATTTCTGCAAAATTTCAGATTTTTTTTAACATAGTCATAATTAGTACCTAATAGATTTAGACTACAAGATGATTGGATACTACTGTAGGTTTTAATATAAAGAACATTTGAATATTTAACATAGCAATTGTTATTTAACATATTAAAACAAACATGACTCTCTCAAATGGCCAGTACCTAAATAGCACTGATAGTGTGCTTTGTTTAAAAATTAATGTTGCTTTTTAATATTTTAAAATTATAATAATTAGTTACAGAAAAGTGATATTTCTGGTAATTTATTTTAAGGGGACAACAGGTCATTCTGAACAATTAAAGTATGTGTCTCACATATACAGCTGTATTTTAGAAATATCTCTATTTACAAACAGATCTGCCTCAAATAAAGCCTTAATTTTTTCCTACTGCTTTACTTGTTCAAGAACCCCATATTAATGTACAACTTTTGTATATAATATTCATACGGTAGTATGTAGATACAATTCTCAAACAGCTTTGTATCCTGTCTGGGGGTTCCCAGCCGCAGAAGACAGACACCTTCAAAGATGAACAGCTAATTCTTTAGTCATAAACTAACATGTCAGACAAATACATCAGACCTTATCCTCCACAGGCTGAATGCAGATAAATAAGCAACTGTGTCATATGCATGCAGTTTATCCTCTGCAGATGTTAATTTAGATTAACATCTGATACTAGCTAGTGAAGTGCAGTATGGACGTATATTACCAGAGCCTTAGAGAATTCTGAGTGAACAAAACAAAACCTATGACTCCACAAAAAAGACTCCACAAAACTCTATGAGTTGCAGTGTTAGCCTGGAGAATAGAAGGCTCCGGGGAGAACTTATTGCGGCCTTTCAATACTTCAAGGGGGCTTATAAGAAAAACAGAGACTTTTTACCAGGGCCTGTAGTAACAGGACAAGGGGCAACAGTTTTAAATTGAAAAAGGGTAAATTTACATTGGATACAAGGAAGAAATTTCTTACGATGAGGGTGGTGAGACAGTGGAAGAGGTTTCCCAGAGAAGTTGTGGATGCCCCATGCCTGGAAGTGTTCAAGGTCAAGTAGAACAGGGCTTTGAGCAATCTGATCTAGTGAAAGAGGTCCCTGCCCCTGGCAGGGAGGTTGAACTAGATGTTCTTAGAAGGTCCCTTCCAACCCAAACCATTCTATGATTCTATGAAACTGCTATATGAGGTTATGCGGCATGTTACAGGTAATCAAATGTGGTACTTGCCTGTTAATTTGGATTATATACATCAGTAGGGTCCCCATATATGGATGAACACATGCAGTTTATCCTATAAGATACCACAAAAGAGACTTGAATCATTCTGAAAGAAGCAGAGACTTTATAGAGTGCAAGAGAACTGTTCCTGTGTCCCAGTCTCTGACATATAGGAGATGAAATAGATTTATACAATCATGTATATCTTATTAGGATATGTAAAATGTTATCTTTTAAAAATACATTTTAATTTCTATACAGTCACAGATATAACAAACTATCAGTCTGAATATTCTTTCCAATTATTTATGTACTGTCAATATTACTACTATAGCCATTCTTATCTGTAGCCAAATGGAGGCTGTAGCTGTCACATATGGTGACACCAGTTCCTGGCACAAGGCTCTACTACAACAGAGAATGGATTTCAAAATTGAATAAAAAATAATAAAAATGTGACTGTGCAGAGACCCTATATATTCAAAGGCCTCTTGTTTACTAGGACATTTCATTTTGAAAGTAGCATTATATTTGCAATGGCCTGAAAAACATTGACAAAGAAAGAATGAAATTGTCTACAAGAGAAGTGCTTGAAGCAAAATTATGTGACTTTATAAGTAAATTGGATGTGTATGCACATGCACATCCAATTCATACGTATATACATATATATACACATGCACACACACACACTCTGCTTAGATTATCTAATATTGCTGTAAGTGCAAGAGATCAAGTGAATAGCATAGTTGATACAGGATGTCAATCTAGAAAATTACATTTCATCTGGGCTATAAATTCATCAAAAAATATTCCCCTAAATTATGAATATTATTATAGATCCTTTATTAAAAAATAGGCCTTTCCAAAAACCGCATTAGCCTTTCCCTTATGACTTGCCTGAAATAAAGCTTGCTAGTTATGGGCCAATACCTACTTGAGCCCCAGTACTTTTGATGTTACAGCAAAAGGATTTTATCCAAAGGTAGTAAAAAGAAAGATGAAAAGCAACCAATAAATTGTCACGTAAATACAAGCAACTTTGAGCCAAAACAAATTTGACAAACTTCCCAAGATGATAGATGCAGAGCTAACCCAAAAGACTCAAATTATTAAGAAGGATTTTGTGTATGTGTGTGTTATCAACATGAACATAACATGTGCATGCATGTTTATGAAATTAAAAGCAAATTGAAATATTCTTGTTTGTCAGTCATTTAAAGATTTGAATTTTCAAGAGTGACAGTTCTCTACATTTTTCTGTTGAATTTAGCAAAATTTAGGCAAAAAAATAGAAGGAAAGGAAAAGGAGAATAAATCAGTTCTGAAATGTGAATCTCCTGGAGACTTCTATTCACACTAAATGTTGTTGCTAACTGCAGTTGCAAACAATGACACAAATCAGCTCAGATAAGCTCTATGATTAATAAATTACTAGGAAAATGCAGGCTGTGGGAAAAAAAAACAAGTGAAACCTGTGGTTTTGCCTAGATCTAGTACCCAAACAATAAGATTGATTCTCTTTTCTGTGTCCTGAAAAAAATCAGCCTCGAAGGCAGTTTAGCCAGCTCAGGCAGAAGATACTTGTTACAGCGTCCCAGGATATTTGTTCCAAATAACAGGATAAACTTTGCTCCATAAAACGAAATTTGGCCCTTTAAGGAGACATGGCATAAGACTGACTGTAGCATCAAAATCCTCCACAAACTGCTGGAATCTGGCTGCCTGAACTCCTGCTAGGTTATGAGGTACTGCAGTGGTGAAGGTCAGTAAAAAGGTGTTAAATAATAATAAGGGCAAGGATCTATGGAGAAATGAAAGCTTAATCAGAAGAAATGGTGCAATATTACTTTGAAAATTCTTCTGGAAGTTTGTCTTTATTGCATGTTCACAAACAAAAATTAAGATCGTATATTTAAGTGTATCATAAAATTACTCAAATAAGCCAAGAGATTTTTCTCACTTCAAAAAGCTGAAACTTATCTGTTTAATGCCAATGTCACCTATGAGCATTTCAGATTTTTGGTAAAGATCAATCTTTAACAAGGGTTTATTACATAAGGGTTTATTACATAAAGGTTTATTACATACGTTTTATGTCTCTCTTTTCTGTTTCTTTTGGATAACAGATTTTTTGTTTTGTTATTATTGTTAAGATGCATTTTAAACTTTCAGGGTATACCTGTTCAAAGTCAAGGTGGAGGAGTGGAACTTCCTGTTGTTTTAGGAGTAAAGGCATGCACATTACTTTACAGGAGTAAAGTAATGCACAAAAGAAAAGAAAAAAGCAAAGGCAAAAGCAAATAAGCAACTCTGATTATTCAGCAATATGCTTCCATGAGAATTTCTTACACATCTCTTTTTTACAGTCAAAAATTTTAAAGCATAGTAAACAACACTTTTGTCGCCTCAAGATGGTCTGAGCATGGAGGTAAGAGATGGCAGAAAGTGCAGGAGCCCAAGTTTTTTGGTGCCTGAGTATCTAATACATACAGAAGCACTCAGGTGTTTAGGTTTTTTCATTGGTAGATATTGCATTAACATGCATAGCTCTTCCTAATATATTTATAAGAGAATGTTAGACACATACTATAACAGGATGTATTTATCACATTATTAATGGCTGCGTAATGAAATCTAGGTAGCAGGGGTCCTTGAGAAGAAAGTTGTTGTGTTATGCTAAATCCAATCAGAAGATCAGCAAGTGTTAACATGTAGTGGGAAGAAAAAGTTACCTCTCCGGAATGAAACAGGAGACCCGCT
>NW_009222525.1:0-2066 GCF_000690835.1 Fulmarus glacialis
ACACCAGGACACATATCCTTCGTAGTTCTAGGCAAATGACAATATTCTAGAAAGAAGGGGATTAACAGGTAATTTTTTTATAAAATCATGGAAGATGCATTTGATTTCCTAAGAACGGATCATGTAATCAAACTTCATTTTAAGATTATAACTTATAAAAATATCCATATTTTACTTCTCTTATTTCCTAGAAGATAAACTAACGGGATACTCAATTTGAAATTAATAAGAACCAGTTTGTAGTTATTGTTATAATAGGAATTTTATGAATGAAATTAAAAGAGCAAGATGGTTAAATTCAAATAAAAATTTGTATTACAATGTAAACTAATGAACATTTTCATTTCATAAGTCTTAATGAATTCATTATTTATTAAAACAATTAAGTATTGTACAAAGTACTGTAGTTTCAAATATGGGAAAAAAGATTTAGTAAAGGCCTTAAAGCTGAAAAGAAGATATCTTTTTCTCATCATCAACTTCTTTATCTGGATAGATAACAAAATATTGGCTTTTGCTTACTATACGATACAATCAGCATTCTTAAGTTTGGTTGTACGCACAAAAAGCAGATGTTTGATTTAAAACAGGGATGTAATGCCATGCCATAGCAAAAACAGGGTGGCTTAAGAAAATGACAGCACTAACATTCTGCTAGCTTACGCTAATGAGAGTTGGCAACATAACAGTGTGTGTCATTATAAGCTGTCATCATGAAAAATTATAAGGGACACCAACTTGCCAGAGCTGCTACATTTACTGAAGCCCTTACTATTTAAGTTATTCTTCTGCTTGCAGAAGGAAACAAAACAAAAACAAATCAGCAAAGTCTTCTAACAGCCATTTAAAAGGAAGATTTTTTCCTATAATTTTTCTGTTTCTTATACATTCCTGCATGCCGTACAGCTTATAAACTAAACAAGAACATTAGATTTTTTTGCATACAATGGACAAGATGAGCATATAAGTTTTAATATAAGAAAAATTCATATTAAAAAATGCAAAATTTAATGGAATCTGTGGTGTCCTCGACAGTATACAAGGGAGCATTGTTCACAAATATACAAGTTAGGTCTAGATTTTTTAATTGTAGAACTGGAAGAAAACTAGAAATGCCAAACAACAAATCCACCTCAGCTAATTAATCCTGCTGCAACAGGCTCCTGAGACAAAGTTATTTTCTCTGCCATGGCGTTATGCTCACTTGGTGATAAATTGGATATCTCTGCAGCAGTGTTATAAATTTATCCCCTTTCTAAGATATTCAGAAGAAACAGAGGGAAATTCAGGATAAGAATGCAGAAATGTGTTCTACTTCCAAATCACCATTGTCCCTCAGGGGTCCATATTGGGACTGGTACTGTTCAATACTTTTATTAATGACATAAAGAGTGGGATTGAGTGCACCCTCAGCAAGTTTGCAGATTACACCGAGCCGAGTGGTACAGTTGATACACTTGAAGAAAGCAGTGCCATACAGAGGAAACTTGACAGGCTGGAGGATTGGGCCCGGATGAACCTCATGAAGTTCAACAAGGCCAGCTGTAAGATCCTGCACCTGGATCGGGGCAATCCTCAGTATCAATACAGACTGGGGGATGAATGGGTTGAGCACAGCCCGGTGGAGAAGGACTTGGGAATACCGGTGAATGAAAAATCGGACATGAGCCAGCAATGTGCACTTGGAGCCAAGAAAGTGTGCTGGTTTTGGCTGCGATAGAGTTAATTTTCTTCATAATAGCTAGTATGGGGCTGTGTTTTGGATTTGTGCTGAAAACAGTGTTGATAATACAGGGATGTTTTCGTTAGTGCTAAGCAGTGCTTACACAGAGTCAAGGCCTTTTCTGCTTCTCACACCACCCCACCAGTGAGGAGGCTGGGGGTGCACAAGAAGTTGGGAGGGGACACAGCTGGGACAGCTGACCCCAACTGACCAAAGGGATATTCCATACCATATGACGTCATGCTCAACATATAAAGCTGGGGGAAGAAGAAGGAAGGGGGGGAGGTATGGAGTGATGGCATTTGTCTTCCCAAGTAACTGTTATGCATGATGGAGCCCTGCT
>NW_009222525.1:2652-9395 GCF_000690835.1 Fulmarus glacialis
TGGCTGAACCCCTGCCTGCCAATGGGAAGTAGTGAATGAGTTCGTTGTTTTGCTTTGCTTGTGCACGCAGCTTTTGCTTTACCTATTAAACTTTCTTTATCTCAACCCACGAGTTTTCTCACTTTTATGCTTCCGATTCTCTCCCCCATCCCATCAGGGTGGAGTGAGCGAGCGGCTGTGTGGTGCTTAATTGCCAGCTGGGGTTAAACCACGACAGAAACCAATGATATCCTGCATCAAAAGAATTGTGGCCAGCAGGTTGAGGGAGATAGAATCTTAGAATCATTTAGGTTGTAAAAGACCTTTAAGATCATCAAGTCCAACCATTAACCTAGCACTGCCAAGTCCACCAATAAACCATACCCCCTAAGTGCCACATCTACACGTATTCTAAATACCTCCAGGGATGGTGACTCAACCACTTCCCTGGGCAGCCTGTTCCAAGGCTTGACAACCCTTTCGGTGAAGAAATTTTTCCTAACATCCAATGTAAACCTCCCCTGGTGCAACCTGAGGTTATTTCCTCTTGTCCTATTGCTTGCTACTTGGGAGAAGAGATTGACACCCACCTCGCTACAACATCCTTTCAGGTAGTTGTAGAGCGCAATAAGGTCTCCCCTCAGCCTCCTCTTCTCCAGGCTAAACAGTCCCAGTTCCCTCAGCCGCTCCTCATAAAACTTGTTCTCCAGACCCTTCACCAGCTTTGTTGCCCTTCTTTGGACACGCTCCAGCACCTCAATGTCTTTCTTGTAGTGAGGGACCCAGAACTGAACACAGTATTCAGGTGCGGCCTCACAAGTGCCGAGCACAGGGGGACAATCACTTCCCTAGTCCTGTTGGCCACACTATTTCTGATACAAGCCAGGGCCTTCTTGGCCACCTGGGCACACTGCCGGCTCGTATTCAGATGGCTGTTGACCAACACCCTCAGGTCCCTTTTTTCTGGGCAGCTTTCCAGCCACCCCTTCTACCCTCCAGCAGATCAACACTCCCACCCAACTTGGTGCCGACTGCAAACTTATGGAGGGTGCATTCGATCCCCTTGTCCGGATAATTAATAAAGTTATTAAACAGATAATTCTTCCTCTCTACTCCACTCTCTTGGGAGCTCCAGCTGGACTACTGCATCGAGTTCTGGGGTCCCCAATACAAGAAAGTCATGGACCTGTTGGAGCCTGGGTCCAGAGGAGGGCCACGAAAATGATCGGGGGGATGGACACTTCTCCTATGAAGAAAGTCTGGGAGAGTTGGGGTTGTTCAGCCTGGAGAAGAGAAGGCTCCAGGGAGACGTGGTTGTGGCATTTCAATACTTAAAGGGGGCTTACAAAAATGATGGAGAAAGACTTTTTAATAGGGCCTGTAGTGACAGGACAAGAGGCAACAGTTTTAAAATGAAAAAGGGTAGATTTAGGTTGGATATAAGGAAGAAATTTTTTACAATGAGGGTGGTGAAATACTGGAACAGGTTTCCCGAAGAAGTTGTGGATACCCCATCATTGGAAGCGTTCAAGGTCAGGTTGGATGGGGCTTTGAGCAACGTGATCTAGTGGAAGATGTCCCTGTCCATGGAGGGTGTTTGGAACTAAATGAACTTTAAAGGTCCCTTCCAACCCAAATCATTCTATGATTTTATGATTCTATGATCACTGTAGCTTTATCTAAAGTACTGTGGCAATGATGCTGTGTAATTGTACTTCTATAAGAGGAAACACTGATGTAGCAGCAAAACATGGCTTTGGCTCCATGTTTAATAAGTATCAAGTCTTGTACTGATCCATGCTTGTTTTTGTGTGTTAACTATTGCACTAAAGTACACAGAAAAGAGAATGATGTTATGCTGTGATTTGTCTGATTAAGTCTTTTTACGTTTTTAAGTCAACATATGTCAGAAGAAAAAGGAGTCTGAGGTCTTAATGCTGTGTTTATCTTAGTGATGAACACTTTTTAAGGTGTACTTCCCCAGCTGGAAAAATAGCTTGCTTACTTATTACTGTAAGGAAAAAAAAAACCACCAAAAATAATAAAAAAAATGACAGTGCTTGATAAATGAAGCTCATTTCTTCCAGATTTAAAAAAAATATTCCAGGTGAAACATATTTGGAATGATAACCAGGGCTTACTGCAGTTTATGAATACCTATGCCTCGGTGGCAGACATTTCAAAGGATATCTTTTTCATGCTTATTATGAACTGTAAAAAGATAACCAAGAATCTTACTACGACATGCATAATACAATCCTTACATATGACTGTGGAAAATAGTTACCAAAAGTGTTAAGGAAAAAAAAAGAAAAGCACCTAAACCGAAAATATGACAAGATATAATGTGATGTGTAGGACTTACCTGTAAAGTAGTATTCAGTGTACTGCCATTTAAAAAGTTACACAGCCACATTTCCACTAGAAAAAGCTCCAAAATCTGTGTAAACACAGTGGTCATCAAAATATTATGTCTAGTTGACTTCTTCTTAACTTTATTAATCTCAGACCCATGATGCTGATTATTTGCAGATCATTATTAGACAAAGATGATAGTAATAAATCATTTTCATCTCTGGCTGATTTATGGATGACCCATATGACAAAGTCTACACAACATTCTAGTCTTAACAAAAGAAAGAAATTAGAAACGTCAGTTGTCATTTCTATTAACTGAACACCCTAAGCTTGATGCTGTTCATTTTCCAGTGACTTTTGTAAAAATTTGAAGTGGGATTAATTTTACCTAACTTTAGATGGCCACAGCATAGATGTGTCTATGTCTGAGACAGAAATCTAGTCTTTTCAGTCAGAAGAGGAAAATAAGAGATTTATCAGAACTCTTTT
The DNA here is from genome assembly GCF_000690835.1 of Fulmarus glacialis. Classification (NCBI taxonomy): domain Eukaryota; kingdom Metazoa; phylum Chordata; class Aves; order Procellariiformes; family Procellariidae; genus Fulmarus; species Fulmarus glacialis. The sequence continues at coordinate 5,479 of NW_009222525.1, forward strand.
AAATGTTAGTTAGAAATTACTTGTACTCTATAAGTGACTGCTTCATTCCTTTGATTATAAGGAGAGTGAAGACTCATACCTCATATGGAGAATGAATAAAGAAAACACTTGAAGAGAGGTATAAATGCATTCTTTAAATCAGTCTTCATTACTGAAGAGAGTATTTAAGTATTTACTTATTACATGCATTTACTTTTTGCAAGATGTCCAGCAGGGAAAACACTCTTAAAAAACACAGAAGTTAAAAAGGAAGATACGTCCAATCTTTACAAGTGTGCTTACCATTACAAACCAGAGTCCCTCTGAAAGCTTAAACATCTTACATATCTGTGTGCAAAAACTTTGATAAAATAAAGTCATCCTCCCCCAATCCCATCAAGCCCAGCAATTTTACAGCATTCAAGCCCCTATCGTGACAGTGAAGAAAACTGAAGAATATTGTCATTCTGTAAAAACTATAATGTATATTTAAATTAAGCTAGTAGGGATTTGAAGAAGATCAGCATTATATCTCTCTAATAAACTTCTTAATAAGTTTGAATAATTGAAAGTGAAATAATTGAGTGAAAGGCAGAAAAAGAATGTTCTGTTTTATGTAGTAACATTTAAAATGAATTATATAGTATGCCTATCTATTAATGCATTTTTATAACATTATCTCAGTGAAAGAACCTTGTGTGTGTGTGTGTTTGTGTGTATTTCAATCACATAAATAAATGAATGTCATGCCTGTAAGTAAAAGAATACATTGAGAAATATTTATGTTGACATTTTTCAATTTGTAAAATTCATGTTTAATTGAAGAAAATACTGTTCCATGCCAATGGCATAATATAAACAAAAACATAGTTTCTGAATGAAACAGAGCAAACTGTTTGATGCTTGAACCAATAGTAAGGAGAAGCAGCAGGTTTGTTTAAGAATACAGAGATTTTGTAGTTTTAGATATTGACGTATAAGAAAAATAAAACAAAAAGCAGCAAATTTAGAGATGGACTCATATTAAAATAACTTTTTTTTTCCCAGTAAATGAGATAAACAGTCCTTGTGAAAATTAGCTTAAGTTTAATGTATCGTATAAAGGTCATTGGGGTTTTTCTTTTCTTTTTTTTTCTTTCTCCACTTGATTGCCCCTTTAACTTCTGTCTCAGCAGAAAGATATATCACTCGATCATACTAACAGGATCAGCTAACTGAGTTTCCTCCAGTGAAAAAGAAATGTAGCATCTGGACACCAAACAGCACTTTCTTTAACTGATTGAAGACACCAAGCACTTCTGAGACTTCAACATGACTCGCAAACATATCAAGAAGACAGGACAGATGGAAAGGAGTAATGGCTACAGGCACTGCTCTTCTGCTAGTGCCCTATAGACTCAACAAAACATATTTTGCCTTCTGCAGCCTAAGGCATCAGCCCTAACTCGTCTATCTGTGAGAGAAGACAGTTTCATAAAAAGCAGAGCTCAGATAACTAAAGGGGATTATTGGACACACTTGCCTAAAAAAAGGAAACGAGCAACACAGTTGACCTCTGAGAATAAATAGTATAGTTCTCAAATAAAAAAAAAAAAAAACAAACATGCAAAATGTTAGATTACTTGGGCTCAAGGAAAAAATCTCCTTGTTCTGCCTTCTGGGCTTGGAAGAGCTGGGCTCTTCATGATTCCTGACCTACTGTATAATCATAGCTCATGAACGTGAACAACCACCAGTCTGGAAAATACGAAATGGGAGCTGGAAGAAAGTTAGCCTCTGGAGTTTCAAAACTCTCTTCAGAAGATGGGACAGCACTTAGCAAGGGTGGGACTGTTTCAGTTAGCTTCTGCAAATTTTCTGTTAACACCAGCATCCCAAAATTATTGAACATTTTGGAAATATTGGATGCTTTGAGCTTTTGGGGACTTTGATTAGACACACATTTCCCTGTGTTATTTACTGTAAAAATGTTTCTATCAACACTTCTTCTTTTTTTTTTTTTTAGTGGCTTGTGTGATTAGCGATAGTGATCACTTTCTTACCTAGCCCATTGCAGCTAAGATTCTCAGAGATGCATTGATTTTCTAGGCTATGCATTAAAGGCAAAAGAGTCTCCTTGGTCATGAACTCAGCTTTGTTCTTCACTCTTTTGAGAGACTCCTGAGGCCCTAGAAAATATTTTCAAACTTTTCCTTATTTGTGTTGTATCCCTGAACCTTCAGGTGTAGAATCTTTTGCTGAGATGTTATTACAAATTGTTTCATTATACATTTTGATATATATTCTAAATATAGTTTATATATGCCTCTAGTGGTGATAAACTTATTCTAAGCAATGTATTTCACCCATTTACTCTCCTTCATTTACTATTTTTATTTCAATACTTCTACAAAAGCTCCTGACAAAGACCAGCTTGTGCACCTGTGTACAACGGTAAAAATAATTAATTAAATAAGATTCCTATTTTTATTCAGAATAATAAACCATTTATCTTCTGATGCAATGATGTTCACTACTCCCATGGGAATTTCTGTGGAGCTTCCTCCTTTTCTACAGCTTTTATTTTCTTTTTTATGGTTCTTGCCCTATTTCTAGACTGGAAATGGGTCATTGTCTCATGCTGTGTTATGTATCAGAAATACTACACCTATACTAGCAGATAAGATAGGTCAGAGACCATTTTATACCCCTTCAGGTCAGTAGAAGGGTGTGACTCATGTCTAAATAGCTACATTGTATGGCAGTATCCAAGTTGTCTACCAGATATGAAATCACCTGTGGGAGACTGCTAGTTTGTCACGGGCCATAATGTTACTGATGTCCACGCTAATAATTTGATAAGAAAAACAACCATGTGCCAGTGCTTAGACTGTGGTCTGGTCTTTTTAATTCACAGATGTAACTGAAATGTACCACCATATGTGCTGTTTTTTGAACCCAGTGTGTCTTGCTGTCTTAATACTTTTGATTCTTTAGAGCGCTATAGCGGCTAATGTGCAATTCTCAGGGTAGTCAAGCTAACCCTCATCCAGAAAGATTTTCTCAAGGACTAATTTTCTAACTGGCTATTAATTAGTCTCAAATATATTTAAGATCCTTTCAATTCTGATTGTTTTTTCCTAAGCCTTGACACTTTTTAATTTATTCTTTTTTTCCAGATTAAAATCCTCTCTTGTTTTGTATTCCTCATGTATTATTGATTCATAGTTAAAATCCTCTTCCAGAATTAGCTGAAACTATTAAAAACATTAACTTGTTTTCCAGTGAACGGATGCTTGTCAGAAATTAAGTTACCTTCCAGCTGTCTTCTTTCCTACTGGCACCCACTCTTTACTTAGTAAAGTGCTTTTTCATATCTTTTGGATTATCCCTGATTTATCTAAAAATTTGAAATTTGTTGAGTTTTTAAACTACTCCCTCAAACTCCCTTGAGTCTCATGTTTATCTGTTGGGGGTTTTGTTTGTTTGGTTGGTTGTTTTGGTTGTTGTTTTTTTTTTTTTTTTTCTTTTTTTCTGGTTCATTTTAGTTCTGGTACTTGATTTTGTTCAGTTACCACTAAGACTTCTGAAAGTTGCCAGGTCTGTCTTCATGCGGTGTCTGAGATCCAGCTAGTAGGAAGGACTGGTACAGAGAGTTCTAATAAAGCCTGAAAGTGGAAGAGGGTTTAAAACACCTGTGAGAAGATACTTGAATGTAATGTGAAAGAAAACAATACTATTTTATATTTAAAAATGTAAAGAGGAAGAAATAGAGTCAGAATGAAAAAGACCCACTGTATACAAAACAGTTGCTGGCTCAAAATGAAGACATTTGTGGGAAATGAGAATAATAGTCAGGGTTCCTTAAAGATTAATCTTATGATGAAATCTGCTGTGAAAAAGAAGGTGCCAATCATAGAATCAGAGAAACATAGAATCAGAGAATCACAGAATCATTA
>NW_009222526.1:0-2061 GCF_000690835.1 Fulmarus glacialis
CCCAAAACACCCACCCTGACCAAACCAAATCCCCTCAAAACCCCACCCCAAGCCATCAAAAAAACCAAGCCCTCACATTGCTCATAGCCCATGAATGCCTTAAAAACAAATGTTTAAACAGGTTTGGTTTTTTTTTTTTTGCTTTTTTTTTTTTTTTTTTGAAGCGGCAGCAGAAAAACCTCTGCATGCTCCGATGGGTTACAATAACAATGCTCTATTGCAATGTAAAACAAGCTGGAGGAGAAAAAGGTGCTTTTTGTTACCATTTTATCAAAGCTGTTCATCTTCTAGCTGCAGGCAGCATTTTGCTGGAATTGCAGATATTTCTCTGTCCGGGCTCCTTTGTTTGTGCATCTCATTTGCATATATTTATCTCCAGCTGAGGGTGCTTTCAGCTCATTAAGGCCTCCCCTCGCATTATTTCATAAGCCAGCTGCTAGGAGGGATTTCACCTGTGGTGACTGAGAAAAGAGGGGTGAAAAAACCAAATTCTTCATAAAAAAAAAAAAAAACCCCAAACAACAAAACCCGACAAAAAAAACCAACAAGCAAGGAAATCTTCTGACTCTCTTCCCCTATAAATGGGCACCATTTGTGTTAAACAGCCTCTTGTCATGATAGATGCCTCCTGGGGTCAGGGGGGAAAGTTGATTTGAAGGTCAGCAGTAAAACAACAGACAAACCAGACGCCAAACTGGTTCCTTAGCTGTCGGTGGGAGCAGTGGTACAACCAGGTCTTGAACCTTTTTCAACCTCTAATAAAACAGGGGAAGAATCTGAAGTGGAGCAACCAGGCCCCGGAGGAAAAAAAAAAAACAAAAAAACCAAACCCACAAATAATATCAATATCAAGCAGCAACGGGAAACAACGGGGCAGCTCTCGGCGTTACGGGCACGCCGCTATTGTTTCAAGAGCCGGGGAATTAATTCCACTTATTTATTTAAGGCGTGTCAACTCGCTGCCTAAACCTGTTTCGGTGTCAAGATGAATAAAACTTTTATGGCTCATAAAATAGAGCCATTCATCTCAATGGTCTTTGTGGTGCCTGGGTTGTTTTTTTTTTTTCCCCCTCTCCTCCTGGCAGGCTGAGCTGGGCCGAAATCTCGGCGTCCCGGCGCTACCGGCTCGCTGGTAGAAGCAAAGAAAATTTGGACAGGGCATCACAAGCTAAACTTCTGGGTTTGATTACAGACGGTAAACGTTAATTCATCATAATCACGCGCAAAACCCCCCCTCTTTATCCCCATTCCTAAAACCTACAATGAATTTACGTCATCTATATGGAGCTTTGGACCAACAGGTAATAAAATACAATAAAGTGCGCTTTTTATCAGGAAAAAAAAATCATCCCATTAATTATAGTTCATGACTACTCTAAACCAAATGTTCAAATAGTAGTTGGAAATGATGCATAAAATCTCAGCATGTTCTGATAGGTTATAGAGTCAGTGGTTTATTGCAATGTAAAACAAGCCACAGGAAGAGAGGGTGGTTTTGTTTACCATTTTCATCAAAGCTGTTCATCATGTTGATATACTTATGCTATAGCGTGACCCCTACATACGTTGCATTTCATTTATTTATTTTCCAGGTTGTTGCCACTTTTGCTGCCTTCGCCTCGGAGAAGTCGAGTAATTCTCCGGCCCCTTTGAAATATGTCTCGTCTGCACCGAATTTCTGCCGACAAACCAACCGATAGATACGGACGTAAGAAATATTTATTATCGTCCAGGAAGGTTTTCTTTTTACTTAATCTGAGGCAATTAGTACCTGAATAAACACAGACTAAGTAATCTACCTCCTCAAAAGGTAATTAGACTTGAAAAGAGCTGTTCGGCTCTACCCAAGGAAAGCACAGCTCTGATTAAAACGCTTTGGAGATTCGCTTTCATCCCTGCTCCCTTTTGCGCTGGAAAACCTTTTATAAAATCCCTATAACTTTTAATTTCTCCCCATGCCAAACCCGGGGGCCGCTCTCGGCCGTCGCCGCCCTCTTCCTCCTACCCCCCCCTACCCCTTCCCCTAAATCTTTAACCCCGCTTCTCTTTTTTTTTTTTTTT
>NW_009222526.1:2164-34120 GCF_000690835.1 Fulmarus glacialis
AGTGAACGGGCCCTGGTTTCCTCCTGCTCTTGTTCAGCTGTAGGTCTGCAGGTCAGGAGACTGTAAATACACACAGTGCTGCCCCAACCCATAAATCTGAGCAAAGGGCAGCCTTATATATTCAGATAAGGGATGCAAGGGCGGGAGGAAAGAAAGAAAGAAGAAAAAAAAAAAAAAAAATAAAAGAACAGGCAGACTCTGCGGCGAAGGAGGTGCTTTGCTGGAGACAAAACCCAAGGTGCCAGCGGGCGCTGGGGGTAAGCCCTGCCGGGCCGAGGGAGGGAAGCTCCTGCTACCTCGCTGGATCTGCCAGCCAGAGAGGAATCTGAACTGTTCGCCCTTCTCCCACCCCTCCTTGTTTATATATAAATCATTACAAAATGCATTTTATTACCTTTGGGGCAAAGAAATTAAACAAGAGATTTCGATGGCGTTCTCTCCTCCAGACCTTTGTTGGTCTATTTCCCTCCACCCCCCCGTTTTCTTTCCCCGCACTCCCCCCCCCCCATTTTATTTCCAGCACCTCCGAAGCTTTCAAGGGAACAGTCCCCCCTGTTATTGCTTCTCAGTTCCAAGGTCTTAGAATAAATAACATTGTTATTACTCACTTCACCAATTTCCAAGAAGAAATATTGCTGCAGCAAATGCGAGCAGCACTAATATTTGCAAAGTGATAAATGGATGGTTACATCCCTCCCCGTCTGTGTGGCCTCCAGCCATCCTCCGGCCGGCTTCATCCCTCCTTGGGGCGGGACTTAGCAGGGTCCAGACACTTAGTGCCTTGCACGAGAGCCTGCCCCTGGCCCCCTCCCTCGCCCTCGGATGGAGAGATAATTTTTAATGGCAAGACCATGCTGGAGATTGTACCGGGACTGGGGAGAGCAGGAGCCACGTACCGGCACCAAGCAGCCAAGTGAAGATGCTTTTGGCCGTCCTGCCCCTGGGGGCACAATAATTTGGTGGGTTTTGTTTGTGTTGGGTGCTGCAGGGAGAGGGGCGAGAGGCTCGGGACGTCCCTGTGGCACGGCAGCTGCCCCGCTGCCCTCCCCGGTCCCTGCCGGTGCCGGCACAGCCACTCCGGTGTGGGCTACCACGTCCCTGGTGTCACAGCAAATACCACCTGCCCTTCTCCAGCTGCCAGCGACGGGAAAAGTGGACAGAAAAAGGCTGGCGGAGGAGAAAAATTATGTTTCAAATTCCCCCCACTCTGCCCCCAAAACGTCCCCAGTGCCTGAATGGGAACCGCAGTGAATACCTGAGGTACCAGGGGTATACAGATGCTCGGTGGGGTGAAAACCGGAAAGATGTATTCCCAGCCACCACCTCCCTCGCTGGTCATCATTACATCTCACTAATTCGCATGAAATTCTCGGCAAACTTTCTTAAACAAAGCTGAGGTTAGGGAGGTGTCGAGGTGGGGAGCAGCCTGCTGGCCTCCTCACCCCAAACCTGGTGGCTCACCACACCATTTCTGAGCTTAAAAAGAGGTGGCAATCGGAATATTCACACTGAATAATTGAAAAAGAGTAAAATTGTGGCTGTCTTTTTTTAAGCAGCAATTTTAGCTAGCTCTAAGACACGGTTTGGGCACCTCAATTTCATTTAAAACAAAATCTCCAAATGAAATTATTCCTGGGATGCGAGTCATGCTAAAAACTACTCTAAATGTGTGGTAATTTAAACCAAAGCAAACTATGTTGCTTCAGACCCACAAAGAGTAACCTGCTGACATTTCTTTGACCGAGCCTGTTGCGTTTCCAGGCTGCGGTCCACAGGTTAGGGGCTGGGAGGGTTTGCTTGGCTGGTTTGAATTCCTCGGCCGGCGTGAGCGCCTTCACCTGAGGTTATCCAGGCACCAGAGGTGATATAAAAGCTTGTTCTTCTTGCGCAGAGCAACATTCAGACCCTCTGGGAGCATCATCCCCCCTCCCCTAGTGCTGGCGCGGCATCGTCTGTGCAGCTGGGGTACCACCAGGAGAAGGGGCTAAAGCATCCTCCATCACACCGCCCTCCCTGGGCTTTTCTCCTCATACAGCCCCCCGGGAATCAGCTGAGCCCGCGCTTTAATTCTTAAAAGGCTGGCAGAAGCCCTAGGAGATACTCACCGGTGTGTGTAGGTCTCACGTGGAGGTTAAACACAGCGTTATCAGCACCTACGTGGTGCCAGCTGGAGATGGGAGGAGGTGCAGGGTATGTGCAAAGGTTTCAGCAAGCCGGGTGAAGGTGTTGGCACAGTCTGGCAGTGCTGGTACACGGATAAGTCTGTGCCCAAGGGGATGGGGAAGGTGGTAGGCTGAAAGGCTGGGGCTATATATTTAGCTGTTTTTTTCCTAAGGTGTACCTTGATCCATAAAAGAAAGAACAGAGAGCTAGCTCAAGGATCGCAGAAAGAAAATCACCCAGAAACTGTGGGCAGAGGTACGAAAGGGTCAATCAGAAGAGGTGGCAAAAATAGATCTGACAGTTTTTCCTCCTGACGGAGGTAAATACCATCTTTTTTTTGCTTTTTATAAGATGAGAAAAATTGAAAGGAAGGCCATAAGTTACATGTAAGGATAGAAAGTCCTTTGGGATGGGCTCTCATGCAAAATACATATAGTTCAATAGTACTAATAAAAAGTGATCGTCTGTATTGGTTTCTAATCAAAGAATTAATATACAAACCATCCATAATACTCGCTCATAAATGTATATGTCTGTGTGTATCTTTATACAGCTGTAAATATGCATGTAATTATATGTCCATATATGTGTGTACATATATACATACACATGTACATGTATATATACATATGTGTATGCATGTGTACATGTATACATATGTATATATAGTTGATGCCTATTTAGAGCTGTACAAATGTATGCACATTAATATGCGCACATTTACACACCAGTACACATACATACACAAATGTACACACACATATATACATGTACACGTTGTTATACACATACGCACACCTAAAAACCCAGCTTGCCACAAATGAAAAAAACCAAGGGCTGCAAAATTATTTAAAGAAAAAAAGTGATGAAAGCAGGTGAGAACTGGGGCAGTGGTGTTGTGGGGAGCTACCTACTGTTTGGAAATATCCAGAAATCTCCCTAAATATTTACCAGCACCTTTCCTATCTCCAGGAGCAGGGCCTGGAATGCCTCGAGACCAGGTTTTCTTGAGCAATTCCTGCCAGGCAGAAATCCCTGTGAGAGCAGCGTTTCTTGTGCTGCTCCACTTCCAGCCCCTGGAAGCACACAGGTAAGAAGAAAAATCAAAATAATTGAATATATACAAAACATCTACATTTGTATAAACAGCCAGCTTTGAAAGGGAAAAAAAAAAAATCAGGTCTTCATTTTTTATTATTTCTTTTCCTCAAACCTCAAAAAAAAAAAAAATGTCAAGGCAGTTCTTATTTTATCCAGACCAGTTCATAAATCCCAAGTCATAAATCCACATGATATCCCGGGCTGCTGGATTTTGCATTTGGAGCTCTGAAAGACTGATAGCTGAAAGATTTATAAAATCCCAGGTAGCCGGAGTGCTCCCTATTGGCTCCACATCTGAGGGGTCCCCGCGTCCTGCTTAGCCCAGCCAGCTGGATGTATGGGATATATTGTGCTCAGGCAGCAGGCCCCCCCATCTCCTATTTTCAACCATGACGAGGGCTAAAATTTGGTCATTTGGGGTGGCCGAGTGCCATTTAGGGACTTCTCTGCGCAGGCACAGGGACAGCCACAAGCTGGGGATGCTGGGAGCCTGCTGCCACCTCCTGCGAAATGATACCACGGGTTGTGTCCTAGATGTACGATTTAGCTTGCATGGGAGGCCTGACCGCAAACAGTAGAATTGTTTCAGTTATATTGAATAGACATTTAATTTTGTTCCTTGCAACGTCATTTAACAGGAGTGACTGTTCAGTAAGAATGGGGTATCGCTGCTGGGGTCAGAAGATGACGCTACTTAGAGGGGAACAGGACCGGGAACAGGACCAGCCCCTTAGCAAGAAAATGGAAGCTGAGTTTCCCTCGGTCGAAGTATGTGCTGCAAACAATTTAGCCAGCAAAGAAGCACGTTCACATTCCCCAAAGAACACTGAAGCATTTTTTTTCTTTTCTGTAGGTTCAGTGGGTGTTGAATGTGAGCCCATGGGACAAGAGTCCCCCAAAACAGACCCTCTGAAGAGTGACGTGTCCTATTTGTCTCTATGCATAGGATACTGAAAACACCCGTAGAGCCTTCCCTCCATTACTCTCCTCTATCCTTCCTCGATGACCTTATTCGAGCCTAATATTTTTCTCCAGACTTGCAATGACAGACATTTTTAATATGCTCCTGTTGCATTAATAAAAAGATATATATATAATATATATATAAACCCTCTTCTGCAGTTACAACAGTTCCTTTATAGCTGTAAGGATATTAACTAACATCTTTGTTACTGAGAAATGAAATTATTTGCTTTATATTTCAGATATTTATATTCATGGGTCTGAATCCATTGAAGTCCATGTGGAAACTCCTCCTTCACCCTCCCGTGGAAGGATGGTGGAATCAACCTGAGATCAGCTCTGCCTCTTTGGCATTTTATTAGAAGCACACGGTCCAGCTAAATTTAGATGTTTTTTTTATTTTTTTGTTGTTTGTCTGCTTGTATTAGTAGAAATTTAAGCATTGCAAGGGTTTATGCTCCCTGCATGTTGCGAGCATCTCTGCCTTTGACCAGCCACCTTAAGGAAGCATCACGAGCAGCTTGGCTTGCACACCACATAGCTGCCTGCCTCCAGCACGCCTTCTCCCCATCAAAATCCCTGGGTTCATTAGAAACAGTTACTCATTTAAGAGATCAAACTAAACCAGACGCAAGCAAACCGAAGCATTTACACGAGGACTATGTCAGACTCACGGCAGGAGAGGTTTTTCCCAGTTATTCTTAAAATCGAAAGCTTTCCCAAGCTTGTTTGTGGCTCTTGCGAGGTATCCTTCCCCTTCCCAAGCAGAACTTATTTCTTTTTAAACCTCAAACTTCCGTGGTCTATGTTTATGCCATATTTCGTCTTTTCTTCCTGCTTCTTTACTCTTTATCCCTCTTTCAGCTGGGTTTGAGTCATCCTGAGCTCACGGCTGTTGAGTGCAAGGCGCCATGCCTGGGGATGGGGTCCAGAAGGACCGGTCACTGCCCAACCCACCCAGGCTCTGGGCTGCACTGTTATTTAAACCAGCCTGGCTCTGCGGGCTGGTTTGGACAGACCAGGTAGTCCCTGTGCTGCTGCTGCAGGAGGGTGAATTTGCTACGCTTTGCCTCTTCGGCATTTCTAGCATCTTCAGCATTTCTAGCATCATAGTTTGGGGAGCTTTGTTTTTCTGTACATGCCCAAGTCCCCTGACTTTATCGGCGCCATTCATCTTGAAATACTAAGGTGGGCTTTGCTGGTTGCTCATCAAGGAGATTGGGCTGAAATTAATCCCCCGGTGCAGAAGAGCTACCGGACCAGGGTGAAGGGGAAACGCTCACTCGTGTCTATTGATCAGCCCTTTTCCCCTGCATTTCCACTTGCGGTGTGTTTGGAAGCAGAAGGAGATTTCTTTCTCTTTCCAAACAGAAAGTTGGGATGTAGAATCTGACCAAACATTAATTTTTGCAGTTTTAAATGTGCAAGTCATCTTAAAAGTTTGTTTTATTAAAAGCATCCACAGAAGCTCTTTTCCTCCCCCTTTTCTTCTAATTCTGTTACCATTTTGCTAATTACAAATGCTGTACAAGGACTAGTATCGAACTATAGAAATGAAAGGTCAATACATGAACAACACTTCATTTGTAAATAATACGGCTCTCTAATCAATTATCTCATTTTCACAGAAGACATATTAATCTAAAAGCAAAGGATGGAGACATTTAGAGGATGTACAGAGGGGATCTTTAAATGTTAAATGTTCTTTAGCATGTGCTAAATAAAGGGTTTGGCAGAGTGAAAATGTAGTGCACAGCACTGACACTCCAGGGAGAGTCTTTAGGTCAAGTGATTCGTACCTTCAAAATAGTTCTCCATAGCACTGTAAAGCCTCTCCGTTGGTAGCAGCGAGATGGGTTAGTGTTATTTAGGATGATAACTGTAGCAGGGAAAATACTGCGAAAAAGGAAAAAAAAAAAGGTCATCTGCAAAAAAAAAAAACGTGCATATTTTAATAGGTGAATCAGCCCTCTTCGCACTGTTATTTGCTTTCTATGAACAGCGGGAAGTGAGTTTTCCTACCGCTCCTTCTCCATAAGAACAGGCTTCTGGGCTGCAGGCTGGAGCTGAGACACACTCGTGTGAGAAGCTATGAGGCCAAGTGCCCTCGGTACCCTGGGCACGGGCAGGGAAATGCCGCTCCGGGTAACACAGCATCCCGCCGGAGCCCACACGGGATTGTTTCCTCTTTCGCGGGTCACAGTGGGAATCCACATAAGGTTTTAAAAATATAACATTTCCTGGGTGTTATAGATCCCATGCATGACTTATAAACATCATTAGAGGAAATTACAAGCGAATACATTCCCCGACCTAAAAACAGCTCAAGTTTTCATTGCACTCCCATCAAACGGTAAGGAAAGGCTCTTGCCAGCTCTGCTAGGAGCTTGTTTACCTTGGGTTACCTTGTACGCTTGTTTACCAACTTTGACACCATAGAGACGGCAGAAAGGGGGGGGTTGGATGTAATTTCATTTTCGTTTTTGCCTGTTTGCATTGGATTTGCTGTACGTCAGTCCCACGCTCGCTCCAGATTTCCAACCTTAAAATTTCTATCTAACATATGTTGGAGCTTAAGGGAAGAAAAAAAACAACCCACCCCCTCAACTCTCCCCACCCCCAGTTCTCGCCATTCGGTTGATCTCATCCCATCCCCTGCCTTGCCCTCCTCCGTCCATCGCCGGGTGGGAGGAGCGAGGAGCGGGGCCGGTGGGGAGAGCCCCACCAATGCGAGCCCTTGCGCGAGGGGAGGGTCTCCCTCCCGCTCCCCTCTGCCACAGTCCCCTCTCCCCTGCTCCCGCACCTCCCGCCGGCCAAATCCATTGCCTAGGCCAAGAGAAAGCTAAAAAAAAAAACCCAAAGGAAAAAAAAAAATTAAAAAAAAACCCCAAAATGGGAATTGTTTTCAGCAGGCTTCACAAGCCAAACCAGCTTCTGGGGGGCTGGTGAGTACCCTCCCACGGAGGGAGCGTGGGGAGGAGATGCCCCTCTTGGTACTGCTGGGGCTTAAGATTGGCTCCAACGTTTTGCTCCACTCCCCTCCATAGCCTTGTTTTTTTTCACAAACAGAAATACACCTTTGGCACAGGATGACTGAGCAAAGCACCACCCCAGCTCCCTCTCAGCCGGCCGGGGGGACGGGAGCAAAGGGCCAAGACGGCCAACACCACCAGTGTGAAGGAGGCAAGGGCAAGCCAAGGTGTAGGGGGGCTTGGTCGCCCTCTCTCCGCTGGCTAAGACCACGGGTAAATCGCCTGCAATGGCGAAATCCTTGCGAAAACCTTTTTTGGCTCGCGTGGCAAGACAGCTGGTTATGGGATTGGCATTGCTGAAGGAATGGCGGGCCTGCGAGGCGGCGAGCCAGGAGCCCTGTCTGCATCACAGCGGATATGGCGGTTAAGCGTGAAGGTATCCACTTCTTTAAAAACAAAACTTAGGTTAGGATGAAAAAAAAAAGACCCCCGGAGTGATTCCCAAGGTAAACCTAAATATTTCCAGGTTTGCTCGCCCCCGTGGGTTCGGTGTACGCTGTAGCTGCTCGACCCAGAGGGCCATTCAAAGCGCTCCGCAAGCCTCTGTGCCAAAATAAATGTTACTTCACCATCAAGTAGGCAGAAGAATGAAAGCCGTAAGATGTGTGAGTGAGAAAAAACGAGCCCAAACAGGAAAACCCCTTTCTTCTGATTTTAAAGTCCTGGATGATCAAGGCTGTTCTGCTCACTCTGATGTAATCAGTTTGCAGATACCCAAATACACGTCCAGCCATGGAAAGTGCTCTCCCTTTGATTCCAGCAAAATCCTTTCTAATTCTCTTTAAATGTTCCAGGGCTTTTTGAAATGATTGCTATCAATGCCAACCAAATGCTTTAGATCTCTCTTTTTTTTTGCCTGTCTTTAAATACTTGCCTTATTTTTATGCAGCCCAGTTACCGCTGTACATGGAAAAAGTATCTAGAAAAGAGATCTGGTTTGCTTTAGCCTTTATACCATATAGAGTTAGACACTTTAACCTTCTTTGTATTTACTTAGTTGCTTTAATATGATTTCTGTAACCCCTATACTTTCTGTTTTTCCATATAACTTATTAAATATTTTTAACACAGTAGCCCATACACATCACATAGGTCAGACTTTTATTACATTAGGCTTGCCATAGCTATCTAGTAAATCATAAGTCACGTTCCCCCTAAAAGTTAGAAACGAGGAGTGTTCAGGTGAGCTTGGACCAAGTTTGTAAGGGATGGGCTTAAAAAAAACTAAGCTGGTTAAAACAACAGATAGACTTGTTTAACCAGAAAATAATAGATCTCCTAAGGCAATAGACCTGCAGCGCTTACCATGGGTAGGAACACTGCGGGACGGTCTGTTATCCTCTCTGTGCTCTTCAGTTGCTCTGAGGTGGGTACGTGACCATCATTCAGAGCATTTTTCCATTGCTGTGATACCTCCTCCAGCCCAGCTTTAAACAGGCCATGAGATGAAATCTTCAAGTCCTCTCCAAATCCAAGAGATTAAAGGAGAGCAAGATTTGGGGCAGCTTTCAGGCTTTGGAGTATGTTATTCCTCTTTATTTTTTCAATTTTTAGGAATTTTTTTTTTTTTCCCCTGAACCAGGGTCAGGACTCTTTTACATTTTCCTGGAAACTGTTTTTCCTCCCTTAATTTCAAGATGCCAGGAGCAGAATCTAGAAGAAAAACCAACAGACACGTGACTGGTAAGAAAGCCCTGATGCCTGCCATGTAGTTGGATGTTTCCCCTTGCAGTTAGCCATAAAATTAGACAGGTAAGGAAAATATTGACCGAGCAGATTTTTTTCCCCAGCCATTTTATTCAATGCCTTTTGGATCTCACCAGCTTTCGTTGCAAGCCAATGCCGCTTCTTCATGCTGTTCGAATGAATGGTGTCCCAAACAGGACTGAGGGGATGAAGACTCCTCCATACTATGCCCCACCACCATGCCCGTGTCTGATATAGGGACATGAGCAATATGACCCAGCAGCAACCAAGGGCTGTGGGTGCTGGTGACTCTGCTCATGCCAAGGCATGGCCAACAGCTCTTGCAGTGGCAAGGATGGTGCCGCTGTTTCTTCCATCGCCGTGTCTCAGCCCATCCCCTTGCAGAGCCATGGCCGTGCACCATTTCTCTCCACCACAAGCCCCCCCATCCTTCACTGTGGCTCTGGTGCCCCATGCACCCCATCCTGACACGACGTGGAAAAAAAAAACCCACTCCCCAGCCAAGTCCACCCCACCTCAGTGGGGCTGCCTCGGCGAGGGCGAGATCTCCAGTGCCTGATCCCTTCTGTCCTTGGGCAGGTTTGCACAGATGTGCGCCGGATTCCCAGCCCTGGTGTCAAGTTTAGAAAGAAAAACCTCTTCCAAGCTTCCTTCCCAATGGGATCATTTTTGTGGCTAATGTTCCTTCATGCACTATCTGTTATGCTGTTATTAAAGCACAGCTTGCCGACAACTGGGGAAGAAATACGCTCCCCACACTGCGACGCTTCCTCTGTCCGGCTTGGGAGCAGGAACCAGGCGGCTGGGGCTGAGGGTGGCTGCCTTCCTCCAGATAAATTTTCCCTGTAGAATGAAAAATGGTCATTTGTGTTTCAGCAGACCATAAAAACCCCGTTTTAAAACTTTTCAAGCCTTTTCCAA
Organism: Fulmarus glacialis; assembly: GCF_000690835.1. Taxonomy (NCBI): domain Eukaryota; kingdom Metazoa; phylum Chordata; class Aves; order Procellariiformes; family Procellariidae; genus Fulmarus; species Fulmarus glacialis. The sequence continues at coordinate 12,052 of NW_009222526.1, forward strand.
GTTGGAACCGCCTTGAAAGACTTCAGACCACATTGCCATATGGTTCGGTAGCATATGGTTTAATGCACGCTACGCTGCTGCTCCTGCGCCGCCGCCGCCCTCCCCCTCCATGATGGGACCAGCAATGCTGCAGGGATGTATTTGCTATAGGATGCTCCTTAACATCTCCTTCCACTCTCTCCAGCTCAACGGTGCAGCTTTCTCCAGCCGTTCGCCGTCGCATTTCACTCATGGTTACACTCCCAACGAGCTGGTGGACGCTGCCTGCATCTCTAGGGACAGGCAGCTCAATACATACAGAAGCAAGTGTCCTCTCCCCCACCCCAACACGCACAACTGGTTTTTTCTCCTTGTCCAAAAACTTCCACAGGAAGAATTTCGAAGCAAACAAAATGCGTACTCTGCTTCAGCTGGAAAGTTTTGCTTCATTTCTTTGTTGTGAACCAAAACTTTTTGGCTATTTGATATTTTCCTCCTCTTTCTTCTCGCTCGCAACACCACTTGCAGTGCTAGAGTGAGAGACATTCATGTTTTGGGGTTTTTTTTTAACTTCTTTTGTCTTTTAAACTCCTGTTCCTCTCCTTCCCCACTCTCTTTCCTTTCCCTAGCTCCTTTAATTTTACCCTGCCTTTCCCACTCTGGAAAAAACATATATGAAACTATATATGAAACTCTGTAATTGCCTCTCTGTGTGGTTTCAAAAATAAAACCAGGACTAATTGAAAAAGATGGTGAAACACTTCATTTGGGAGGAAGGTGGGAGGAATTCTTCTTTTCCTCCTCTTGCGAATTCTCGCTTGGCTGTAGGGTTGGGGTTTGTTGTTTTTTTTTTTTTTTGCTTCCCCAGCTAATTTTCAGAGTTAATGCTGGTATTTAAACATGCTGAGTTCAGTCTCGAAGGTATGTCTGCTCCGGTTTCATGATTTAGGTTGCATTGTGGCTCCACGGCACTGAGGTCCTCCAGGACCGCGGCTGGCAGAAAAGCCCATGTCACGATGACACCTGTGTGGACCAGGCAACACGGAAATGCCAGTATACATTATACAGCGCAGGTATACGTAGATACAGACAAACCGCGTGTTAAGTATCTCCGCCTGTCCTCAGTTTCTGCAGTTCAACTGATACAGGTGCCAAAGTAGGAGTAAGTTTTGAAAGGGGGATTTAAAGAGAAGAGCAACAGCTTCATAGATCCAGCCGGCTTTTTTGCAAAGGGCAGCAGCGATGGCTTTTCCTCAGGGGTTGCAGAAATGCTCGAAGGAAAGACCATCCAGCTGTGGGCTCCAGCCCAAGCGGTGCCTTCCCTCCGTGCTTCCCGTGGAGGAGATATGGCCAAGTGGGTGACACTTTGTTTCATGGTGCCTGCTGCAAGGTCTAGGCATGATTTAGGAGCCACGTCATGGTCCCGCAGCAGAGAGCATCCCCGCGCATGGTGATACATCATCAGAATGGTGCCTCCTTCCATGTGGCCTGGAAACTGCGGGTGGTCATTTCTTTTGGTTTTTTCTTTTAAGTAGTCAGATGAAAACTAGCAAGAATATAATTTTCATCCAAGCTGTCTGTGCAAATGTTTAGCTTTAAAAAAACCCCAAAAATTGGCCTGAAAAAGAGATGCTTTTTTGGGCTGTTCTAGGCTACCCTTATCTTACGAAAAGTTAGTCTTCTCTGTGGTCTGCTTTTAATGAAGATTTTTGTTTAACTGGAATCCCAAGTCTCTGCTGAAAGATGATTCTGATGGGAAATTTCTGGCCTGCACTTGGCAGCAGAGGTTGTCACTGGGAGAGCAAAAGCACAACACGTCTTTGGACACCAAAAAGCCAAGAGGCTGCTGAGGTCGGGACACAGCGCTGCCGGACCGTCATTGTTTCCGTATCGCACACCTTTCCCCAAAACGTGCCACGATGCCATGGGTGAAGCTACACTAGCTTTGAAAAAAGAGTATCCTTGGGTTTTTTTTCGTTTTCATCAGCTAGCATCTGTAACATCACCCAGAAATTGCAGACCACGGTCCAGCTCCTGTTTTTTTGCTGTGAGCTGCCCAAATGCTGCACGCAAACAGCCCGCGAGAGTACAAGACGTTTATACCCAAGGGATTGAACATAATATTGATCTGAGAGAAACCTGTGCTTTGCTAGTGCAATTGTTCAGTTAAGTAACCTATGCAGATGTAAAGAAGATGGGGCAGCCAGCCTGAAAAAGAATAAAGATTATGAGCTTTAATAATAACAATAATAACAACAGTAACAACAAGAACAAGAACAAGAACAAGAACAACAACAACAACCACCACCACTGAAAATCTTCATCAAGCTGAAATGATGCCGGACAAGTCTAGTCTACAGGGAGATTGTCTTTCAGGCAAGTTTTCTATTGAATTTAAGGTTGAAATCTCCCTGCCCTGTCCAAGCCATACGACAGTTTTATTTAGGAAGATGCCTTTGACTGTGCCTCGGGTGGCCCTGAGCACCGTGGGTGCCAGCGAGATGTCAGCAAGGTTCACGGAACAGGGCGCAAGGCTGGGATGTGCCATGAGGGAGGTGGGTGGGCAGCAGGGAGGATGGTCACGAAGCTCTTGGAGGAGCAAGAAAGACCCTTAGCTGGCTTCAGCACACTTCCTCCAGGCAAGGAGTAGCGCAATGGCACTACTTCAGGTAATCAGCAATGGGAAAAACCCAGAAACCAAAAATTCATGTTGAAAGGCAAGCAGGACATCATGATTTCTCCCACCTTCCCCTTACTGGCCATGGAAACCTGCTAACCAGGTGGCTATGTCCCAGAGGTCTCCTTCTCCACTCACAAAGAATACACTTTTTTTGCACTCATATAAAACCAGTACTTCAGCAGACAAATCACAAGCTGAAGATAAAACTAGTAAGAAGACGTTAAAAAAAAAGTCCTTCCAAGGTTGTCCCTCACAGGTTAAGAAGGACTTGTTGATACACTCATGTCCCACACATGAACCTTGTTGCTCATGTTTTGCACTGACATCCAAATGCCGTATGTGAAGCTCTCCTGCCTCTTTTCCTCCTCCCCTTTTCTTTCCCCCTGTCTCTTTTTTTAATAATTTTGTTTGGTTTGGGGAAGAGGGAAGATGGGTGATCTTCCACTGAAATCCCCATTGACTGTCGCAACGTGTGGTCGTGACAGTAGAACTCCCTGCCGCAGGCTCATCGGTGGCCCCATCAGATGTCCCAGGATTGAGACCAACAGGAACTTCTGGACCATATTTGCCTCCAGCTTTTTGCTGCAACAGATCATCAGCGTGTTACCCCACTCACGGGTAATATATGGCGCTGCACTTGAACCTGACCGGAGCACAGATTTCCATGGCGTAACACACAAAGAATAAACAGGCGCTCTCTGTTTTCAAAACCTTCAGAAAAGGCAGCTCCTATGGGCAGAATGTCTCTTTATTTTCCACATACCGATCTCCCCTCGCTTTCATGCTGCTAATGCACTTTCCTCTTCTATCTTATGCACCCCCACTAAAAAAACGATAGTGAGAGAGGGTCTATACGGTTAATACATCACTCCTTTAAAATTTATCAGATCTGAGGTTAAAAGAAAAAGCCTTTTTTTCCCTACTAAAAGGGGATTTTTATATCCAAAGACACAAAGGTAATACTCACTGCATTGTAGCTTCAATGTTGTTTTTTTTTTTTCCCCAACAATGGTGAAAAGATGTGATTTTTACAAGCGAATAGGAAGAAAAAGCCTGAACACACCCTGGGAACATGTTTAAGAAGTTGATTTATGTTTCATGCTGAGCCTTACACCTGCAGTTCAAGCAAAACTCAACTTTGCCGCCCCACAGAGTCTAGTTTATTAGGTATCAAGGAGTCACAAGAAGCCATGTAATTAAAACTGTAATTAACTGGAAAAGGAAAGTGCCACCTGAGTTTTGAGAGGCTGTCAATTTTATTTCCATTACAGCTCTCCTTCTGCTTCTTTTGTCTATAGGGTGGGTTTTTTTCGCCCATCTTGATAAGGAAAACAAAGTTGTTTTTTTTTTCTTTTTATTAACTAAAGAAGCCACCAAATTCTCTTATGTCTTTACTCTCGGGAAAAAATCAAGCCACTTAGTTTTGAGCTCGGACGTGGGTTTCTCGCAGCGGCATTTGCAGCCGTGTTTGCCAACAGGTGTCAAGTGTGGTCCAGGCAGAAAAACGCCCTGAAATGTCCTACCAGTGAAGGGTCAGCTGAGTTCAAAGCCCATTTTAACAAAACATAATCAATGCCCTTTAAAAAGGGGATCGGCGGCGCCTTGTTAAAATGCATGACCTTGCTGCAGCGGGCAAGCCAAGCGCCGGGCGTCCCTGGATCCGGCACGTCCCTCCGAAGGCTGCCAGACCCTGCCGGAGACCACCGAGGTATTTCTGTGGGCAGGAAAAGGCCGCATGCGGCAAGACAAAAACACATCTGGGAGAAATACAAGGTGACGTGATGAACCTTGTCAATCAAAGAAATTAAAAACCAAAAGGGGCTCGATCCCCTGGCAAAAAACCCTAAATCTCCTGAAGATTTGGGTGGGACGTGCTGCCAGCCCTGTCCTCCCTCTGCCTCGTGCATCCACCAGGAGCAAATTCCTGGGCGATCAGAAAGAGGTGCCAGAATAAAGACACAATTATTTAATAAGGTTTAAAGAAGCAAAGACTTAGGTAAACTTGACCCAGGAAAGAAAGTCATAATAAAATATAGTTAAAGAGTAATTACCTAAAAGGGTAAAATGACGAGAACAAAGCTAGGATTTATCTTAGAGGTTGTTACAAGGGAGATTTATGAATATATATAAATTTTTGTAGAGGAGATGTTTGTCTTAGAGCCGTGTATGAAAGGGAGGATTGACATTCTTCCTTCTCCGTTTAACACGTGACAAAACCCCATCAAGTGAAGACCAGCCTTGAGAAGGGAAGTTATTATCATAAAAAGCAATTTTCCTTCGGTGCCGTTCTGATAGGCTTGGGGTTTTTCTTCCCCAGCCTTAATCATTTGTAGGCTCTCTTCTCCCGAAACAGCCCCAGCTTGCAAGGCACAGGTCTCGGGACCCTCTGCGTTTGAAGGCAGATCTCGATCAGCGCTAATTTGGGGAAGTGAGCCGGAGGTACCCACAGCAGATGACACGCAGGGCTCAGCTTCTTATTCAGCTACAAGTCAGCAGGGGCACCCCCTGACCATCTGTGGTCTATAAATTACAGTAACACCGGCACACACTGCTTGTAAATCACCAATGAACAGGCTTTACCTTATGACACACTACATGAACCCTGTTGGATATTCCAATAAACTCCCATAAACCAGCCGATATAAACTCTGGATTATGTTTCTTTGGGGGGCCGGAGAAAAACTGGGACTTTTCTGCACTTGCACGAACTTCTCATGGGTAAAATGAAGATGTGGCCTGATCTATATTGTGTGTTTAGGTACCACATTTTCTTATGAAATAGATTCCCTCCCCCCTCGCCATCATTATTACCATATATATTTCACTTTCCAAGAGTGCATCGGCCTTGAGGTAAACCAGGTCGTTGTTCTCCTGCAAAAAAAAAGACACCACTCATTTGAAAAATGCAATTTAACGTGAGCCTGCATGACCTGTCCTCCATCCTTGCTGCACCAAGCACAGGCCCGTAACAGGAGAGGCTCACTCACGTCCTTTGGTTTTGGAGGAGGAAGAAGACCCAACCCATGACATCAAGCTGGTCATAATCTCTACAAAGTGAAAAACACACCACTATTTCTCACCACCTCTGCATCCTGAGGGCTAAAGCTGAGGCTTGCCGTCTCTAGGAGGGCAGACCTTTCCATGAGCGCTCCTCACTTGCTTCTTTCTTCCTGCAAAGTGGCTCTTTTACCCCAGTCTGGTAACAGCGTGGAAGGCTCTGTGGTCTGATACACCATCAAACCCCTAGGAGCTGCACTCCTGCCACCCAACTTGGTTTGGATAGCTCTTACCTCCCGTAATGCTTCATGGAGGCCACGTCTGCAAGGAGATACTACAAGCCGAAGTCCCGGCGCGTGGCCATGTGCTCCTCAGTATATGGTTGGTTGGGGCCACAGACGCTGCTCTGCCGAGAAACCTGGCACTTGACTTCAAACTTTCTCCCGAGACCCGGCAAAGGACCGCTTTTGATAATTATATTAGTAAGCCCTGCGTCTAGCTTGTTATCTGGGAAAAAAAACCCTGTAAAATAACTTACTCAGATTGTGTGGGATATGCCAAGTAGACAATCTGATAAACGTTATTTGACCAGCTTTTTTGCTGACCATGAACAAACGTGGGCTGTAGCGTAGACAGCCAGCAATGGCTGCGTCACGACTCCTTGGCACGTTCCTTAATTGAATCTGAAATCCCGACCCCCCTCAGGAGGCAGTGGGAGCCTTGCAGTCATCCTACTCACGCATAGCAAAAGCTTCCTAAGGCAACATTATTTTTATCTGAGTTTCTTAAGGCTATAGGGGCTGGCTTCTCATCACGCTCCACATGGATGTACTGGTGTGTGGGTGCACACCTGCGTCAACGCACGCTTTTAAATCCATTGGGGGACTGCAGTCACACTGGACAGATGTTCCCACCTCATGGAGACAAGGAACCAAGGCAACCATGGCTGCTTCCCGCGATGACAATGGTTGTGGGATGAACTCAGCCATCAGTAGACATCAGAGAATTCACATCTGCAAGAGCAATCCAAGGGAAAATACCCTCCGCTGCGCCTTCTGGTCATGAGCATCCAGTTAATTAATACTCATGAATACTGCTCTTTTTTATTACAACACAGTTTCCAGGCTCCAACCAAAATTGAAGCTTCCTTGCCTAAGAGATACACACCTTTTTCTCTAATGAGAAAAAAAAGGTAAAAGCAGTGAGTACGTGTTCTGGAGATACTGGGACCAGCCGCATTACATGATCCCAGTGTTACCCAGCAAGGCTGCACCTGACTGAATCACTCTGAACAGTCTCAGGAGCAATTTTTAACTCACGAGAAATGCACATTCGAAGCATTTATTGAATCGAGGTTGAGCCTGTCTAATTAGTTTAGTTTCAGAAAAAAATAGGCAATAAAATAGAGTTGAGTTTTTAATCTATTTTACTCAGAAAAAAACCCCAAACTATTTAAATGTTACTTCAAATTTTCCTGGGAAAAAAAAAGGGATAGTTTAAAACTTAAATATAACTAATCCACATCAGCTCAGACAAATACCCTGTGATTTTTGGCCAGGGAACTTTTGGTTCATAAACTTTTTAAACTGGAGGTAACTTAGAAGGAGCATTTTTGCAGCGCTTTTCCACCCAGCAAGTGAACCAAAAACCCCGCTTTTCACAGCGAGGCAGTGGGAAGCCCCAGATCGGGTCTGGGCATCGTGGCACCGAGGTTCTTCTGAGCTCACCCACAAAGATCCCCCCACCTCCCAGCCGTTCAACCTCCTCCTCTACCTTCCCCCCGCCCTCTCCATCCGCCCCTTTCTGTGCACTCCGACAAGAAGAAGTGATAGCGCTATTTCTGGTTTTTAACAAGATTTGGAAAGCATTCAAGTGCCTGACTAAGTGGTTGGAAACAAGGAAGCAGAAGGATGTTTTGGCATCCTGCGATGTGTGCATGAAGAGCATAGACACAAACACATTGAACGCACATACTGTAAAACAAGATTACAAGGAGAGTACGAACTAATAAAAGCCTATTAAAACATCATGGACGCTATTGCTGCTCGCGTGCATGCCTACGTATTAAAATACCAAATATTTCACGTGAACATGCAGTTCAAACATGACTGATCGCAGATATAACTTTCAGCAACCTTTAAATACATAATGCCATCCTGTAATTAATGTAGCCTATCCTGAAATTTGAGGGATTTATTGATACTGGCAGAAACATTTGCAAATAACTTGGGGAAGTTCATGACATACCTTCTATCTCAAGGGATTTCATTCATTTTTTCCCTTTTTTTTCCAGCTACCATCAATAAATTCATTCAGAGCCCTTACCATGCAAAGACAAATGCAGTTGGAAATCCTCAGTAGAAAGTTTGAAGAAAGTACCAATGCGGAGAAAGAGCCTCGTTGTGTTTTTATTTGTTTTGTTCTCTTTCACTTACAGTGAAATATATATAACCACGTCCAAGGGGATTGCTTTTGAGGCCTGCAGTGAAAAAAAAGCAAAAGCAGGCCATAGGCAAAGCAAGCTGCAAAAGGATTTTACCCAAATTCTTCAGGAAAAGCCATGGCCAACCTGTTAGCTCCTGCCCAAGCACGAGGTAAGCTGCCCGCGCTGAAATGTTCCATATCGGTGCAGACCAGGCACACACGTGTGGAGAGGTTACGTCTTTTATAAGGCCAACTGATGTAGTTGGGGAAAAAAAATGTTTCAACACAGCCCTTTCCTGAAGAAACAAAGGTGTCAACACCCTCAGCACCCTTGGAAAGGTGCTGGTTTGTTCGGTGGCCAAGGAAGAAGAGACAAATGCCAACGTTGTGGTGCACGTTCCTCACGTTCTACAGTCGCTACAATTACGAAACTTGGCCATGACCCTACAGACACGTATTTAAAATCTATGCACTAACGAGGACAAGAAATATCCCATCATTTTGCTAGGAGAGGGTTTCCATACCTGAGGTCTGCACGGTGCCAGCACACGGTCACAGCATCTGGAGCATCAGATGGCAGGTTATTTTGCTGTTACCAAGCTGCATCTAAGTAGGTTAGTGGAGCGGACTGGCACATCTTCCCCCTCGCTTGATCTTCACGTTCCTGCATGGTTTCTCTAAATATTGTAAAGCATTTCTTGTGTGGGACTACTTTATCATCAGGAGGTATTTTTGCCTTTGAGTGCATATATTTGTACACACTTACATACACGGGATTAAAGATGGTAAGACAAGAGAGTAACATTTATTTTAGAAAATTGTTCAATTTTTTTTTAATATCTTTTTTTCTGTCTTTCTTTCTAGGGCCTAAATTTGAGGTACTGATCTCACATGACAAGTGATCAGCCATTTGTACAAAAAAAGGCCAACAATACCTGAAAAATACCCCAGAATGTGCTTCTGAGCTACTTGTTTCATTGACTTGGCTGCCTTGGCTGTGTTTCAAACAGCAAGCAGAGCCAGGCTGGGGTACAACTGGCTGCACATAAAATACTGGGGGTGCCTCAGCCCGCCCCATGGCTTCTCCATCCCTTCCACCCGCTTCCCACTGTACCGCATCAAGCACCCCAATGTTTCCTCACGCTTTACTCTCCTACTTCATCAAACATTTCCAACAAAGCATTGTCTCCAACTCAATGTCCACAAGCCCCGGCTCTGGTAAACTGGGGCTTTATTTTGAGGGGAAGAAGAGCCATTTTAGGTTCTATCATGCTGTGATTCCTACTACCCATAGGGAGAGAGAAGGTAGGTGCCGGCTAAATGAAAAAAGGCACTTTTCCCCTCCACGATAGAGGAGGAAGAAATTGTGCATCAGGAACGTAAGTGCTCCTCGCTGACTCCTGTCTGGCTGTGGTGGGGACAGGGTGACCGACCGAAACGGGCGTCCCTCTTACGGCGAGTGGCAGGAGGGTTCCTGGCTGCCCGGGGTGGGAATGGGAGAGCTGTGCTGACGCCGAGAGGTTGGGGAGGGTTTATCCTGCTAGCGAGTAGTTCCCCCCAAAAATGGGCACGGGAAGCTGCCAGAGGAAGCATCACGGGTCGAGATTTTTCACCTCCCAAGGGAAAATCAGCTGAAATGGAATGAAAAATGGGGTTTAGCTTCTCACCTTCTCCCACTGTTTTTATCATCTGCTTTTCTGTATTTCAGTGCATTCAGAGATAATGGTGAAAAAATAATATGGCGTAATAATCCACCTCTTGTTTAGGTGCCCAACTTCAGGACGCTGCCTTCAGGGTGAAGCAGGGTGCCAGGGGCGTGAACTGAAGCTGCCATCCGAGGTGCCTGCAGAGAACCAACAGCAAGCGAGATCCACCAAACTAGTGTCCTCCCTTCCTACTGCTTTTACACGAAAAATGTGTTTTTCTGGCAGGGGCATGGATAAAACTGATGCTGCTGCAGGGAAGAGAAAAAAAAATCAGCCGAACAAACCCGGCAATGGGCATTTCTGCTGCAGGAAAGCCCAACATCTTGCCCATTGGGTGTGGAGCTCCCTCCTCCAGCCCAGCTTTCTTCCAGCCTCGGTCCCCGCAGTGCCCAGGAGAGCCAAGCTGGGGCCCCGAAACCCCCCAGGAGCAACGTGAGGAGGCTGTCGTGCCGTCGCCGGAGTACCGAAGTTGTCAGCTGTGAGGATGAAGAATTTGAGGTTGGCTGTCGGAACGCTCTGAGCTCAGGAGGGGTTTGAAGGAATGCAAGCTGGGGTTACATAAAACACTGACTCATGCTGAGAAATCACGAGTTTTGAAAGATTCAGCTGAGGAATGAGCAAAACCTCAAGCTGCACGTTGCTTACAAGTCAACATGAACCGGGGGATGCTGAGGACCTCTGAAAAGCAGGCCTTGGCATGGGGTTTTTTTTTTGAAGTCCTGCCACTGCTCTCAGGAGGAACGGAGAGCCATGTACGTCTGTCGCGGGGGAAAACCCGGCCCTTCGTTATTTCAAGGAAAGTCGGTGTGGGCATTTCCACTTTACTCATTGAAAAGAACTGCCTGAGATGGAGTAAACAGAAGTTAATTTTTTTTTTTTTCTTTTTTTGTGCTACCACGTATAATATTGAACAGTATGTCGTGCAGAATATTTACTTTTTGTTGGGATATCTGAGCGTGCAAACGTTTGTGGTTTCGTTTACCGGGCAAAACCGGTTGTGGCAGTCTGAGCTGGTCTATGGCTTCTGTGAACGCCGGGATGCGGTTCTTCCCGGGGCTTTATGGGTTACTCACATCATGTCCCATTATACAGGTAATTTGTGTGCCGTGAAGATGGTATGTGCGAGGGGTACGTATGCAAAAGGAGTACAAGACCCCGGACTTCCCACCATGCATTAGAAACACTGACCAAAACCATTTGCACTTTGATATTTAAATCAGACTTCTAAAATCCATGCTCGGAGACATATCCAAGTAGTCGATTTTTGGATCCCTTACAATCTTCTCTCTCTCCTCTTATTTACAGTAGGTACTCAGCATCTCACACAGAAAAAAGAAGTCAGTTAGATTATTCAAGTGCTTAAATAAAGATATGGTTGCCTGCCTGTGTTGGACCAAATTTGAAAAAATGTTGCCTGCTTTTAAGTTTTATTTCTCTTTTCCCTCAATCACAGCCTCTCTCTCCCCCACTTCAAACACACTGATGGAAAAATGAAGATGTACAGATGGGCTGTTCATTTTCAGTCAGGTTGCTGGGTAAATATGGCATCGAGAAAAGCAGAGTGTTAGAAACACAGATGTACGCAAGGCATCCCAACCATCACGTTTGGGCTGCCTCTGCATCACTCAAGTATGCATCATCCAGCCCAAGCAGAGCCGTATGAGGCCAGAGGGAAATGTAGCTAACGGAGAACAAACTATTGGTAAATCGCATGCCTTTCAACCTTGCACAACGGGATAAAATAAATATGGATTAGTGCCGGGGTCAAAGTTTTTATTATGTGAAGTACTAGATGTGCAAGTGCCTGAGTTTCTGATGATAAAAAGAAGAGTGCTAACGGTATAAATACACACATACAGATGCATATATATGTATATACATACAAAATATTTAAATATATGTATTTATTTTGGGTTTTTTGTTTTGCAAAGCTCCCTTCAACATGGTCCCAGCTAATTTTTCAGCCTCTGCATTGCAATTGCTAACAATTTAATCACCTTATAAACTTCTGCAGTGACTAACGCCGCGTCTATGCTTTTGGCACACCATGGTCAGAAGTTGTTTTAGCAACAGCGGTATGTAAAGCAGACGCACTATTTGTGAGGCTCAGAGCCCTTAAAAATCATTCCTTTCTCTCTGGGCTATCGACATTCCTGAGCGCTCACGATGCAGCTGCCGAGCTGCTGGACAGCCCACATATGGCCGTGCGCTGAACAATAGCGACTCGCTGTTGTTCTTGTTATATGCATCACCATATGTGTTTATTAGAAACAGCAATAAAACGATGACGGGCTTCTTCAGCTATCCCCGCTGCTTGGGGAAAAGAAAAGCGAGGGAGTAAGCGGGATGAAATCAGAGAGCTCTCCGCAGCTTTTAGGGGGAGCTGGATGGTGGGGCAAGTGGTCCCACTCTTTAGGGGCTGTTTATTTATTGGTAATATTGCCAAATTAATACTGCTCCTGTAAATGGGCACCGTGCCGAAGTCTCCTCTCATTCCCTTTTATTAGGAAATTGCTGGAAACCTGGAAAAACTGAATCCTGAAGGTGTTAGCATCCAAAATGCTGTTCCATCAGGGCTCACCTGTGTGCAGCCTGTCCTGAGCCAGGCGGGAGAAACCCCCCAATATTTTAAGGAGCCTTGGATCAGGCCCACACCTGGCATGTACTTCCATCATGAGCACAACCAGCTAGTGGGGGATTGCCTTCAGCGTTGGGCTGCCTTGAAACAACTTCCAAATTGCAGAAATTTGGGCTGGGGACTCAGTGTTTTTTAGATGGAGGGGTTGAGGTGGGCATCAGGAGCCCAAAAGAAACACAGAAATGGTTAAAGGCTGTTTTGTCATCAGTATAAAGACAAGGGAGAAAAAAGTCCCGGGGAAGGGGAAAGGAAGGAATGTTCTAAGTGAAAAGAGGAGATGAACTAAGACAGTCGAACTGAACATCTGAATCTACATGCGCTCCAAATTCTGTATCATTTCCCTCCGCTTCCAGTATTTGCTACATTTTAAAGCAAAAAGAGGGGAAAATGAACTTTGGGAGCAAAACCAGCGGAGTCAGAAATACGATGTATCTAAATGTGTAACATAATGTAATTTTGATATCCTTGAGTGTTATAAGCTGTCTTCAGACACATGACAATCAATGGGAGTGAGTACTTATATCCAAAGGCAGATGCGAGCCTTTGCATGCATGATCCATATTTTTTCATGTTCAAATCTTGATTTTTCTTCATAATAAATACAGTTTCCATGTTGCTGTCTTTTTGTGACCAAAATAACAAACCTTAGCCAGTGTAAAAAAAACCCACAACCAAAACCAGTTTTAAAAATGAGTTCGCAAGGTTGAGTTGTATCGGTCTTACTGCGACCTTCCAACTGTGGTAAGAATGCCATCGCCACTCTTACTTCACTCCTTTTTTACCTCCTACCCATAAAAGTAAACAATTCAAGACGATGTTTTACATCCTTGAAAAGTTCCCAGAACAGGATTTTCCACTGAGGCTGCAACTCCCTTGGCTTGCTTTTTCTTTTCTTTTCTTTCCTTTTCTTTTCTTTTTTTTTTTTTTGGTAGCACAAATCAATTTGGTGACTATACTGAAACTACGATGCTGAATTCTGTTATCTTTAATTACGTTGCTAACAGAATTTTTAAGTGTAGCTACTTAAAAAAGTAAGCTAGTGCTTTTAGGACACGACCATTACCCCAGAAAAGCCCCTGCCTTATTCCCCCATCTGCAGGTAAGCTACTTTTTACAGGCTGTTTTCTCTCCAAAAAAATCCAAACTTTTTTTTTTTGAATGAACGCATCCACTACTTCTCCACTTACCAGCTTGGAAATGTTCCGCACAATTTGATAACTTCGTCTTGAATGGATCTTTGTCTTGGCTTATTTTGTCAGAAGTTGTTGTTTTTCAACAAGCCCCTTTAATTCTGTTTCCTTTCAGTTATTGTCACCTGAAATACCAACACATGGGTTAAAAATAATCCGTTTACACCTTTTGAAGAGCAACAGTGGATCAGGCAACTTATTGTACTACTTATTTACTTATTTATCAGTAATCCCCATCCTGCACCCAAGAAAGACAATCAGGGCTTTGCCATTGAGTGAAATAAAAGCAGGATGAGACCATATGGTTCTTGTTAAATGAACCTCATCTTCCTATTGTTAATGCTTATCTCCAAAATAAAGTATTTCTGCAGAAAGCATATTCCCATAGCATGTTCTCTTTCCAATGACCAGCTGGTTGCCAGTTTGTTATTTGCACTGCAGTAGACCACTTTCATCTATTTCTATTCCAGTCCAAGAACACCATTTGTACATTGTCCAACTTGGAAATGTTAATCTGACACCATTGGTCACGGGCCTTTTAACTTCAAGTGGCAAACTTCCAGCTAGCTGCCAGTTGAGTATTTACACTGGAATCTTTCTTAGCCCAGAAATAAACTATTTGTTCGCCATAAACATCAGCAACACGCCAATAATTTCTGCAACACACATGTAGGAAGGTACAGCCCACTGCACTTTGCTGTTGGCTTCTCAATAACCTCCTAAGTAGCTCCTTGGGGAGATGCTGCTTGTCTTGAGCCAAGATAAATGCATCTATTTTCCCCCTCCATGCATGTACCTAACTTTTATTTACATTCGTGGGAGTTACGCATGCATATTGAAAGGCAAGAAGAGGGACTAAAATTAGGATGGTTGGGCAGGAGTCTGACAGCTTCTCCTGAGATCCAGGACTACCCGTAAGGGCCAAAACACCAGGAAAACCCTAATGCAAAAAGATCCAGTTGCTTTGGCATCGTCCGCAGCTCCCCGTGCACGACCATGAGCGCAGCGCTCGGGACGCTCGCCGGGAAAGAGGGAACGCTGGATGTACTTGAATGCAGCTTTTCAGAAAGCAGAGTGGCGTGAGTCCTACGGGATTTTGCTTAGGAGATTGCTATTACTTCCAGCAATACGATTTATGCTTCCTGCAAGAATATTATACTTTGGGCTCTTTTCAATGAAATAAAAGACCAAGGGGGAAAAGAAAAAAAAAAGGTTATGCTGGGTTCTGCGATTTAACTTAAGGAATGTTATGCAGTGGCAAGGGTGTGTTTCATGTACTTTGTTCGACTCTGTTAAAATAAAACATTTCCTTTTTACATATTCCTGCGGTGACCTGCGGATGGGAGAGGCCAAAGAAAGACTTTAGTGAGATCAAAATGTAAACTTCAGGAATGGAAGCCCCCTCTTTTAAAGAAAAAAAGAGTAACAACAATGATGCCCTGTTCTCCCCTTCACTTTTCCTATTCAGTCAGATAATGTAAAGTTAAAAATAAAGCACCAGGTTACAGGAGAATTGACCCTACAGAAGTACTTTAGCAAAATCTCAGAGGACCATTCGGGATGTACAGCTGATCTTATTATTTATTGACTCCTTAGCACCTACCTGTGCATTTAGTTCAACATCCCCATGCACCTGCACCTCACAACCACCAGGAAAATGCCGGTCAAAATGCAAATACTGGCCAGCATGCAAAGCAGCATCCTGCAAATGCACATCACGTGAGCTAAGAGGAGGTGTGCATCCCATGTCAGGCTGGACAACTGGGACTTGACGAATGCCCCAACCAAACTATGATGCTGTCCAGGAACAAACTGTGTGGAACAGCAGCTCGTAGCCCACTGCTCCCCTATGGACAGCAATTCTTGAGCAAAGCCCAGCAACTTAATTTGCAGGTTTAAAGCCTCTGCCCTGGCTTTGCACTGGAAGAGAGCAGCGTTTGCATTGCCGGTGAGCGAGCACCTGAGTTTTGGTGGCCCTCGCTGACCTGTGTGGGCAATGAAGTGCCCAAACAGCGGCTGCGCATGTTCCCTCCAAGCCTTCCCAGACTCTCCTCCAGAATCCAACTCGTACCAGGGAGTATTTTCAGTGTTAGGGACATGATTTACAACGTGATTTAGGATCTTAAAGGCTCAGATGGTTACAAAAATTCCCCTTTGCTTGTAGAAGTCATGTAAAAAAAGTGCATTTCCTATCCACCTACAGCAACTGACAGGATGAGAAGAGACACCCACTGTTGCTAGATGCTCCAGTACCTTGGGCAAAAAGCAGCCACACTGTGAAACCGAGGACTTCTCTTTCCAGTGCTGCAGCTCACTTGCTCCTGCAGTCAATGGGATTTCTCTGTAAGACGTATCAATTTTAATTCTGACCTTTGCTAACTTCCCCCTGCTTGATTTTTTGCACCCTCAGCATTCCTTCAATTGGGGAGTATGAAATCTATACAAATACGTAGCTATCTACCACGCACCAAAATTTGATAAACATACATTTTTCTTACCTCTCCTAAGGCTCCTCTTGCAATCGAATGAAGGCGAACAAAATATTTTGACGTCTCAAAATACATTCTCTTTTCCAGGAGGGCAAATAAATAGACCTGACATAAAATAATGTCATAACAATCAGCAACTACAACTCGATTCTCGCTGCTGTAACTTGAAACTCGTAAGAGAAGGTTAAAGTAACCCAAGTCTGAATTCCTGACCACTAAAAAAGCGTCTATTCCTTTTGCGTTGGGTTTTTCTGTATGGCTAATCCTATTTGGGGCAACCTCTGAGCTAGGTAAAATAGCAAAGCATTTCCCCAAAATGCTTAAGGAAATTTGACAATTTGAAATTGGCCCCGTTGACTGCAGCCAAGCAATAAGAAACTGGAGCAGGCAGAATTGCAGACAGAGGAAGGGCGCTTGGACTCCAAGGGAAGAAGAAAATCAAGCCCTTTTTGGAAGAAATCTGCTTACCAGGGGAAAATCAGGAGTCTGCAAAAGGATAACGGGCCTGAGAAGAGCTATGGGGAGACTGGGACAGAACCCCAGGGCTGCCAGAGAAAAAAGTTAAGCGGTTGAAGAAAGACTCGGAGAACTTAAAAAGAGAGGCCTGGGGCTAATCTTGCTGCTGGTTTATTTTTTCCCCCTGTTTGTTTATTTGCTACAAGTCAGATTTTGGAGCAATTAGTAAAATATCATGCAAATATTCCCTGTGTGACTGCACATGAATAACTTTAATTTCGCTAAACATTTTGTCTCGTCGTTCCGAAATACATCTGCTGTTTGCATTAAGATAATCTGCTAAAATATTGGGAAGTAAATTACAGTTTTTATAAGATATTTATGAAACAACTTCTTATTTGTATATTAAATATCTCTATCGCGGCCTGTTTTTTTGGCTGACGTCTGCCTTCCCCGGGAGCATCCGTGCCCTGTTTCAATTACAGACTGGGCTGAGTACCATCTTGTGGAAAAGCTCCAACTGGCTGGGAATGGCTCAGCGTACACTCGTAACAGGCTGAGGGAATAGTACCAGATCTGCCAGCAGCCTACGACAGAAAAAAACCCCAAAATACAAGGTTGTACATGGGCATAAATCGCGTGGTATTTGCAGAAATTCTGGCACGACACCGCAGGAGCGTGTGTCTCTCCACTCGGACAGGGCGCTGCAGTAAGTGCCCTTATGGAGAGAGAACGAGAAGGCTTGGAGGCTGCTCCCAGTCCCTGCTTGGTGACCACACACCATACCGGCAAGAAAATGAAAAATATTTTTGACTGTTTTTTTCCTCTCAGGGTTGTCCCATCTCTTTCGATGCAGAGAAGTCCTAAGGGGTTGGGGACAGATGCATTGGTTAGTATTGCCACAGCCCAGATGAGCTCGTGTGTAAGCCCTGTTTCCAAGTATTCAAAGGAGATGGGGAAAATCAGGTCATTTGTCATCTTCCAGCGCTGACGTTTGGGGCAGGACCGGTAACGGTTAACCCTAAGGGCTGCATCCCGCGGGAGGGAGATGGGTTGAGGTAGGTGGAGGATGGAAAGCAAACAGATCTATGTGCTGGAGGAGCTGGAAGATGTTGCTGCTGTACAGTCAGGGACATATCTGCACTAGCTTCAAGCATGGGTAGATAGAGCTGTTGGAGCTCAGAGTGGGCAATAAAACTCTCTGGAGATGCAGGTAAATCCTAGATCACTGCCATAGCTTGCTCTAGACAAGATCTACATTGCTGGCAGCACCCAAACCTCTTCAGTTAAAGTTAGCTCATGTGTAGCTGCATGAGCTCTAGCCACGCGAGCACGGACACATCCGTAATATCAAAGGTTATGCCTACGTCCCTCTTAAAACCCAGCCTAGAGTGCTCAAGAGTTGCGACGGCCCCACAGACAAAGCGTAGCTGGGCTGCGTGGGTTCTGTGAAGCCGCTGAGGACTTTATTGACCCTCCAACCTTCTTTGACTCTCTGGGACCCCGTGTTCTTTCGTGGATAGGCACTGGCTGCAGATTTCTTGTCCGGACACACAGTGTATCTGGCTTGGAAGGTTTTGAGGGTTCAGTTCAGAGATGCTGGCAGTGGAGTTTGGGTGTTCAAATGGCAGATTAGGTACTTCCAAAATACTTCACTCAGAGTGCCACCGTCATGATTAGCATCATCTTGCTTTACATTCCCTGCAAACCTGTCCCTAGTCCACAGGTTAAAGCTGAATGCCCATTTAAAAAGTGAATGGGGTGAATTGCAAAGAAGAGGGAAGAAGAGGAAGCTCAAGGCACCGGGGTTTGCTCTGAGATGATGTAAATTCTGGACGAAGTCTTCTGGGAAAGAGATGAAGAGACTGAAACACTTTAACACCGCTTACCATTTTAACCCACAAATCCCTCTCTGGTTTGGTATTAACATCACCTCCATGGAGTCCAGCTTAAAAAATAATAAAAGGGTGGTATAAGCTGGCTCGCCCTCCTCTTGCTCGTGCCCCACACAGCGCCCGTACCGCTGCTTGTATGGCCACACACCGCATCGGCTCAGGGACCCTCGAATTGATGCAACAGGATGGGGAAGAAAGTAGGAGAGGGTGTATTTCAGCACGGATCAATCCCCCAATGCTCACAGCAAAACAGTAACAGCCTGGGGCTGCGTGGCCGGGTTCAGGCTGCCTTGCCGAGGTATATCGGTACCCACGTGCCGTGCTGAGCCCTGCCCGCTGTCCCAGCTTCACGGAGCCAAGGGCTCTGGCAGGGACCGCACCGGCAATTGTGCAACCCCGCTCAGCCGCAGATTTCCTCTGGCACTGGCAGCACAATAGCGGGTCTGTTGGTAAACAGGAATTGTTTTCCCGCCACAATAGGGCTCGGGATGAAATCATTCCCCGATACCAGGCAGCCTCGACGTGCCTCCTCCGCTCCCCACCCCAGTTTAGATGGTAGCGCTTTCCTGCTCCCTGTGGCCCTCGAGTCCCTCATAAAACGACAACACAATAAAGCAAAATAATAATGGAATCCATATAAGGCTTGATGTCTTCATCGCTCCTTAGAAAAAGTGCCAAGGAAGCTTTGCCTGAATACAGGCAGCAGGTTCCCGGCATCGGCAAGGATTTTTTAAGAGGAGAAAAAGACATTTTTCAAGCCCAGGATGCCAGTATCCATCTTGCCTGTCCTCAGCCGTACACCTCCAGCGGAGAGAAACAGGTAGTTATGAGAGATGAATCCCCGGATCTGGCAGATATATATGGAGTTAAGTTCACCTTAACATCTGGGGGCTGCGTGGGAAGGGAGGTGACTCCTGACAGCCCCACTGGGGAGACTTCAGCCAGGGCTGCCTCGCTCCCGGCATCCCCCTTCCCGGTGGCATCGGGGACCGTCGGGCTCTCGCAGAACATTTTGTGGTCGGGGTAATTGCATTGTGTTGTCTTAAAACTGCCGAGGCGTGGCCCTAAATAAAACCAGACCCCCGGCCTCACTCCAAGCAGAGCTGCCCCCAGCTCCCTGCGCGCGCGGGCTGACGCACGGCCCTGTCCGGCCTCCCTGCCCTGCTTTCATTTCAGGCGCATGGTTATTAATGAATTTGTAATTGCATAAGGGAAAAAAGATAAACATATGATTCGGGACAAATATATACATGTCCTGAATACACACACACACACACACTCTCATACCTATATATATTTTTTGGTCAATGGTGTCCAAGAACCCAAACGCACCATTTAATTATTTGTGCTGGGAGTGCCAAAGGAACCTACCATTTATTTATACAGTTAAATCAGCTGCAGATGTGTGTGTGCTTTTTCCTTCGTTCTTTCTTTCCTTCAGTGTTGGCATTTCTGACATCTCCAGGTTTTTTTTTTCCCTTTCTCACTCAATGAGGGCATCTGAAAAGCATTGAGAAACGGCTCGCTGCTCCCTCCTTGGTCCTGTCCGCAGGGGCAGGCATCCCACATCGTTCTCACAGGGCTGTGCTTTCCTCCTGCCCCAAAGCAAGGGCTTGACAAATTAAGACCTCAAACAACAGGAATTGAGGGGAAAAGGAAAGTTTCTTGCACTGCGTGGGCCTAGGAGAACTCCTCTGGTGAAGAAAGCATCGCAGCTGAGACCCCACAGCTCACTGCACCCGTGGGCATGCGCTGGAGGAGCCGAGTACCACGGGGAAGGAGCATCACGCTGTTTCCTGAGAAGCCCAACATAATTATGGTACCTATTAACAAGCTTCCCCTCTCCATTTTTTTGAGCCCTTAAGACATTATAAGTGACCTCTGCTTTTCATTTTTCGGGACAGGGAGAGTATGGAACATCTGTCTGAGCTGGGCTTTGGCAAAACCTGCTGCCTTGGAGGGCTCTGCCCGGGCTGTCGTCGCGACTTGCTTGCATCAGCCTTGTTTGGTGGTTTGGGTTTATCCCCGTGAAAACCAGGCTTAGCATTAGCTTTCAGCATTAAGCAGGTGACACAGCTGAAGTCAGAGATGCCCGTTTGATTTTCAGAAGCACTATCAATTTTCTCGTGACTTTTTCCCCCCCCATTATCATGTTTCTTTTCTTGAGTGAAATTCAGAGGAGCGGGGCACCAGCCGCCCCAAGTGGCATGCCAACGATTGCCAGCAGAAATCGGGACAAATATTGCTCTACCCCTTTTGGCAGGAGAAGCAATCTCTTTCTGCTTTACCTGGAAGACAGTCATCAAGGCTTAGTAGCCCCAGGAAGCAACTTAAACGCTGCAGTCAGAAAATGCACTTCAGATTCTTTTGGCAGGAGACTGATGTTTCCTAGTTTCACTCTGGTTGCTTAAATGATATGATAATAAGCGTACTAGAAGCATTTAGGAGATAGGACTATTAGCAAATGATGATTAATTTTTAAACTTTCAAAGCTGATGTTCACATGTTGAAACCCCACTCGCTGACAGAGAGCTGGAGGGTGAGCGACGCCGTGGGTGTCGGGTGCTGGCTGCTCCCGACAGCCCCTTCCACCCCACCGAGGCAGCGTGGACACTTTTTAAAACCAAAAAACCATCACTCCAAGGACACTTCCAAGCACCACCTGCAGAAATCCTCTTGGGGGAAGCTGGTCACGCCGCCACTGAGGCAGTCTCTTTAAATTCAGGAGGATAACGTGGTTGCTCTGATTTCCTTTGTAGCAATTATCCACTATGAACGTTATATAATCTGGCTCATCCTATATTATCTGAAAAGGTACAATACCTATAAAACTGTTTCATATATACATTTGTATATATGCAAAACCTCAAGATGTACTTAAATATGTATATTGATTATATTTTGTTATGTAACTACATTATATAGATTTTTCTTTCTTTTTTTATATTTTATCTCATAAAAATGTATAGAAGCCTAAGCATATACACATATGTATGCACACATATGTATAGCATGTATATTCAATAATACGCAGTGTGTCTATAAATCTACATGTACACATATACGCATATACGCACATACAGATTTATAGACACACATATCTATATATGTCTGTATGTGTATCGATCTACCTACCTATATGTATGGGCACATGCTGGGTGTATAAAGACGACTGACTACCAGAACACTGTTCCAAGGCACGCTGAGTCCACGATACAGACTACGAGGCTCCACAACAGCTCCCAGGCTAGACATGTAAGCAAGTCCACTTAGGCGTAACAGCATTCTCCTTCTCACACATTAAGAGCCGCTTTCATTAAAATTCAACACTTCTTTTAAGAGGCTTTTCTTGCAGCCACTACTCACAAGCCCGGTTTCTCTCTTGCTCGCAGTAAAGCGATCCTCCTCTCTGTCTGGCCGCCAACTCCTCCTGGGGCAAGGGCGGCGTAACCAACGCAGATTTGGTTAGTTGGTACAAAGCACCGATTGCTGGCTTCATTGCCATACCCAGAAGACCTGAAATATTTTAAAATTTTCTCTAAAATGACTTTTTATATCTTATTCTTTAGCAGGCACATTGCAAACAGCACGCGGGTTCCCTAGCGGTTCAGCGAG
>NW_009222526.1:34151-55385 GCF_000690835.1 Fulmarus glacialis
AGCCAACTAAACTATATATTTTTTGTGAGTTTTGAATGTCGAAACCAGCTTGTCTGATAGCTGCTGATGGCCTTGCTCTGCAGTGCTTTGGCACACCCCCGGTGTGACTGCGCTCACCAAAGGGCTGCACGCCGGCTGCATGCCTTGCCGCCGGGAAAAGCGCCGGAGGAAAAGGGCCCGGACCGCAGCGCTGCGAGGCACCGCAGTGCCATTTTGAATCAAAATATTTATTCCTGACATTTTCCGAGAGGGGAAAGAAAATTAAAAAAAAAAAAAGAAAAAAGCAAAAGCTGGCCGTAATTCAAAGTCTCTGCAAAGTCACTGGGAATCTTCCAAAAGGCTTCAGCGAGAGCGGGATTAGCGTCCCCCATATATACATAAAATTTGTTGTCTTTTGCATATCAAAGTGGTGAAGCCTCTGTTCTCTTCAGCTATTGCTTTTAAGTGTGCTATAAACAGAGCTTTATCTGTCCAGAAAAAAAAGGCTTTGACAAGGAAGACTAGCTCAGACGCCGAGACAAACTTGGCCATGTTCCTGCAGCGAGAGCAACGCCAATAAAGATGTGGGCTGGTCTCTAGATGCCGTCGATAACGTGATTTGGACGGTTGTTCGAAAACTCTCGCTACATCCCTGTTGTTGTTTACACTAATAAACATCATCCCCTCCTCTCCGCCCTCGCCCTCCCTCCCACGTGTGCTGGGTGCCGTATCACCGCCAGGCTGGGACGGGCTGAAACGGCTCCATAATTCTCCCAGCTACAGTAGCATATGCTAAAATATCTACAAAAGCAAGAAAAATTAAGTCGCCGAAAGGAAAACTTCCCAAGCCTGCTTTTTGAACTAAGCAGTTTCACTCAACTCCACTTCTTCAAATTCCACCTTCATCTCCCTTCTATTTTGCTTTCTGTAGACCAGATATGACTTCACCTACTATGTAATTTCTGTGGATTTTTTTGCAGCCCTCCTCTCTTCTGAGGAGTTGCTCACTGATGCCTGTGTATCCCTTTAATATGTTAAATCTGCTGGAAATTTGGTCAATAATTAGGCTGACAAGACAACCTATTAAAAGGACCGGAGTGCAGCCACTTCACCCACTGCACCATGAGCTTCTCATGACCAACAGGGGCAGAAGTGATAAAACCCAATGACACCCATCTCTCAAATTCTCTTTTCTCAGCAATTTGAGCGTATGTGGCTCCAAATACGTGCAAGGAAGCTGTATGCTGTGTCAGAAAAAGGCACATTTATGAAGTGGGGGTTTAGGATAGGATTGAACCAAAGAGTCAGTGCTGGAGGGGGTGAGGCTGCAGAGGTCTCGCTGGTCTGGCCACGTCCGGGCTGTGCGGAGGACATCAACAGAGTGGTGAAATCAGAGCAGATGATGCTTCCCAAAAAATGGCACACATATATTCATATATACATGAACACACACGCACATATAAAAACCCACTGTGAATCTATGAAAACCCTACGGATGCACACGGGCTGGTCTTCATTAGCATCTGGATAGAAAAAAAACCCACTTCCTCGTCTTGTTTCTGGACACTGAAAAACATCAGCGCTTTTTTTGCAACTTCTTGAAATATTTTCAGCATGTGCTGGCCCAGCTTTCCTTTGCGCCCAGGGAATTATGGAAATACCGAAGACTGATGGAGCTGCCAGGGAGAGCGGTGGCACGGTTATGCCCAAGCCAGCAAACAGAAGAACGTTTCCAGCTTAACGCTGAAAATTCAGATTCTGTCCAAGTCTTTGGAGAGCAGATGTCAATTATGAATCACATGATTACTCTGCCATATTTTTCCTGGTTATGCTCATTGACTTAGATAAGGTATCATTTTTCACCTACAAAATATGTTGCATATACAATAAATAATATGCACAGTACCATAATAAATATTCAGTATATATGGTGTGTGCATTATAGTGGTCCTGGTAGAGTTATAGCAGAACAGTCAAGGCTGAATTGGCATTTTCATTATAAAGGCTGATAATTCAAGATCAGTAGCAAAAGACAATGAAATACCATCTGCTCGCACGCAAACAGCTTTTACAGAGGGGGGTTAAGGTCTTGATGCGAGCAGTTCTGCATAGAGGGCAAAAAAGAGAGAGCTCCTGAGACACTGTCTCTCCCCGTCAAAACTCTTCACCTGATTTTGTTCCGACTGAGATGGCAGTTGATGCTTTTCCTCAATCTCCAGCTTCTGGAGCCAGAAGATATTGTGAGCATCAGGGTGTTCGTTCTCATAGGAGATATAAAGGGGCATTTTCTAGACTTTCTGGCACAAGAGAAAAGCTTGCGAATGTGAACTCTGCAACTCAACAACCAGAATGCAGATGGGGCAGCTGTAGTTTTAAAAGGTTTTCTCTGCCACACTTGGACTTCTTAACACCAAGGAGGAGCAGCACACGCTCAGCACTTGCTGAAGGCCAGGATGGTTTGGGCTGGGGCTGGTGCCGACCTTTCCCAGTGGTACCAAGTTCAGTAACCAGCATCAGGTCTGCATCTGCTCCCTTACAGCGGCCCCCGGGGCTAGTTCAGATGTGGCATTTCACACACTTCTAACAATCTGGCCTCTTCATACCAAAAATTATTGTCTCTCTACCACTGCAGTCTCTTCTACCTTCAATGCTATTTCTGCTGTAGCTTATATGTGATGGCTTGACCAGAATTCAATGAAATACTCCTGACCCAGCCATATGTCTGGCTTGTACAAAGTCTTCACAGCATTTTTGGTAGCCTCAGGCCAACCTTTATATCCCCGCTCAGCTTCCTTCTGATGGCTGCAGCCCATCAGGCAGAGGTTTGCACAGGAACGGCCTCATCTCAGCAGGAGGTTTTTGGAGCAGGGTTTGGAGGTGCTCGATATGGGGCTGGCTGGACGAGCGGCTTTGCTGGTGGATAGGAGGAGGCGGCATTTTCCAGCAGAGGGTGTTAAAGAACAAGCGGGAAGTCTGGTGGTAGGTGGCAACCTCTTCTCTCAGCACAGCTGCTTGCAGAGGGCATGTCTGTTTACACCTTGAACTAATCACAGTGACAACCAGCAGTGAAAACCTGGATGTGGGGAAATCCATGGGAATTTTGCCCAGACTTTTCCCTTGAGCTGTTACACTTGTGGTTCACATGTATTTCTTCCAGTATGTGGTACCTTGCCCTCCAAGAACGAAATTCATGCAGATTTTTTAGCTCATACCCAGCAGGCACCTAAGCATCTTCCCGGTCCTAGTGCAATAAAAGGACAGCGATGCTGCAGGGTGTAAATACAGGTAAATGGAAGGACTCACCTCTGACCGCGTAACATCTCGCTGCTCATCCTGACACGTCTAACAGGTGACTTCGCCTCGGTTTTGTAATTCCCTCCTTCGCCGGCTGGCCCTGTATTGATGATAAGTATTATTCGCACATCATCGCAGCCTCAGTTCGGCAGCTCTTCGAGCCTGTTTCCAAAAGAAGCTGTCACAGACAATAAACACCAAAGTAACCCCACTTCCAATTTAATTGTTTTCTCAAAATATCACTAGCAATTAGACTATATTAGCAACAGATTGTTTGCAGTAGCTCATTCTCTGAGTCAAAACTGGTTTCTTTCTCTTTTACAATCACACAAAACATCTGAAACTAGAAAGTACCTAGGGTTTTTTTTTCAGAGTCAGAATCAAGTAAACAAGCGACATTACTTCTACAAAAGCCAAAGTGTCTGGAAAACGCAGGAGAAAAATATGGGATGGCTGGAATTTTTTTTATGTTTACAAATTTATTGTGAAAGTTTTAAGAAAATACAGTGACAGCATTGCCTGCAGTACAGTAGGGAATGACAGTCAATAAATAAAACTAAAGGACTGTGCAATAAATAAATGCAAGACTAATATAATATGTTTGTAGTGGGCTGATCAGTTTTAAATCCTCTGCCTAAGGCTGAATTTTACAATAAACAAACCACGCCTGTATGGTTTTCTCCATTGGTGCTGGGTGAGCCCGTTTGTTTATGGTTGGGCTCACCTTCTTGCCCTCACACGCGTTTTTTGCCCATCTCGGTTTTCTGGAAAAAATCAAAATCCAAGCAGAATTTAACATTGCCCAGAGGTAAGCTACATCTACACTCTCACTGACGTGGCATCTAGGCTCTACCAAGATGTGCTGGGTCGGTACCACGTGTACACCCACGCTGACAGCAGCCAGCCCCTTCCTTATTTCATATACATGCCCTACGCCCAAGAAAGCTGTGCTGTGCGTGTCAAAGTGTGTCCCGCGGTGTCCCTGGGGATTTTTTCCGAGGCCGGCTTAGCCAAGTGACCGCACATCTTTTTATTACCGTTGGTGGAAAATATTAGCCCTTTCTTTTAAGCGGCGCTGCACGGTCGAGGGGGCTTGGAGGGCTCCAGACAAGCGTCTGCAAAACCATCTCTGGCTCAGTGGCTGTGATCACGGGCTAGGTAATTTGTTTGATTAGAGCATCCGTCTAAGACAAAGAAAGTGTAGTGGAGTGAGTCGGGCTCTGGTCTCATTTACAGGTCTGGAGATGCATGAAGAAGCTATTACAAGTGACCTGTGACCTGGCCCACCCTCAGGTGAAACGGCTTTGCCCAGTCACCTCCTGTTAGCCTCAGCCAAATGATAGGCTTCGGGGAGCCCGGGATGCGGCGATGGTTCATCAGAGAGACAGTATCAGACCCACGGGCCCAGCCCCGAGCTATGCAGATGCAAAAGCAGATGAATTTTTTAAAAAAATAATGGGTTTTCAAACTTATTACGGTGATAGTGTTACTTACAACAAATCTGTCTGCAGTTTTGGGGCTGCAGAGATAAAAGCCCTCAGGAAAAATGTCAGTGGCTTGAGTTTATTTATATGTAAGGTAACCATGAAAAATGTCGGCGTACCACTAATTGTAGGGCATATTTATTCTGCACAAGTTGTTTTCCACATTAGCACAGTTGTTAAAATGCAGTTTTGCCTCAGGAATATTATAACTTTATCTTCTGTAATTATAAACGTGGATGTTGCTGGGGTACTATATACACTGAAGAAGAAACGTAAGAAATGGGCACTGCAAGGAGGAAAACAAACATAATTAAAAATGTAATGTAGTAATTATATGAAACATACTCGGGAAGTGGAGACCCACGGATAAGCTAGCAAAGCAGCTACGGCGCGTTAGATCCTGGTTTTAGATTTGTATGCCTTCTCACTTCAAATTTCTCCCATGGTTTTTCGCTCAAACCAACTAACAAGGACCAGTTGGCAAGGCAAGCATTTATGTGCAGCAGCACGTTATTCTGCGCTGTGCAGTCATTATAGTATAAGAGCAATTTTACTACGAGAAACTTAAACCAGAAACCTGGGATGCAACGGCACATTGGAGTTATCATACAGCAAATGTTTAATGAATGACAGTATAAAAGCATCTTTTGATAGGGTAGGGAATATTTAACTAAATATCCAGTATTATGCAAAATACTTACTGTCATTGATAAAATCATAATTCTGAATGCATGAAGCGGAGGACAGCAAGGGTTGCTGAGCTGCAGGTAACACACAAGGTGCACAGACACCTATTTCTTTGAGAAACACCTGGCAGATAAAATGTGAAGTTTTCCTCATGGTGCTAAGAGGCAAAATTCAGACACGATTTGCTCATCTGGAGTAAATGCCCGGCTTGCCCGGGAGTCAAAGAAGGTTATCACTGAGAGCAGGACTGCGGTGGTGATCGCAGCTCAAGAGCGGGCGAGCGGGTGCATCGCATCGCTTCCACTTTTCCCGTCGGGTTAGGTGCACCCCAGGCACGGGGCTTGCACAACACACAAACAACGGCTGCACACATACACATATTTATATACTGGGACCAAGAATCTGCTTCTTTCGCAGGGGAAGGACCACTTAATGGTTATTAGCAAAAGCTCCATAACACGGGGGCCATTATTAGAAACCAGTCAGGTATAAACAAATCTGAGACGTTCGGTAGGGGCTGGAGGCTTGTCAACCAAAATCCTGAAGCATTTCCTTCCGGCTATCCCTTGAACACCCTGTCCCATCTCTCATCTACCACAGTCTCCTTTTTTTCGCCTCCAAGGATACTTACTGCCCTCTAAAGGCTCCTCATACTTCAGTGTCCTTTCTCCCTCCGCAGCATTTCCCCCCATGCCCATCCCTTTTTACCCCTCCTCTAGGTTTTGGCAATCTCCTGTACAGCTGAACGGTACAAACAAAACACTCCAACCTCTCCCACCTTTTCACTCAGAGGTATCTGTGGCCAACTGAAAAGCTGTGCCGTGTTGTACCCCGAGAGTTCATCAGAAAAACAAGGAGAGGGTCCATTGAAAGACTTGGGTCTCATTCTGCCCAATTTGCCTAAATTATTTTTTTCTGAAATGAGGATGCTAGTTCTTACTATTTCCTCCAAACTCATTTATCCATCTTCAGAGCTCCAGTCCCACTGTTGCTGCTCCCCAGACCTAACAACGTGGAGCCCCTATCACAGATGACAACCAGCAACAGGCACAACTCTCCAGTTGCTTCATGTCGTAGACCTCCCCAGTGCGCATCCCCCTCCCCGAGTCATCACCTCAAAGGGCTGGAGGGGATTTCCAGAGGTCACCAGTCCCTTCCCTGGCCCATGGCACCTGTGTTATTCCTGACAGATGCTTATCTTAGGGTTTTTAAGGCCTTCGATGCTGGAGACGCTGCCACCTCCCCAGGCAGTGTCTTGCAGTGCATCGCTGTCCTTATCACAAGAAGGTTTTAACCTGAATCTTTCTTACTGCAATTTAAGCCCATTACTTTTTGCCCTATCTGCAAGAGGCGTGGAGAACCGATTATTCCTTTCCTCTTTGCAGCAGCCCTTCACATTTCTGAGGATCGTTTTGTTGACACAGACACTTCTCTGCACCAAAAGCACAGTCTGAGGAGAGGTTTATCTCCCCATCGCTGAAACCAGTGTACTTCTGGCTATAATGTCCACTGGCGGCATTTCTATTGTAAATTCACTCTACAAAATGAACTGAAAACTGAAATGAAACCTCATTGAAAAGCTCACATTACGGGAATTTATATTCCCTTTTCACTGTCCCTTAAAATACAAACAAGACTATTTTTGACTTATGTGTAATTGAAATAAAAATAAGCAGACACAGCTTTGCCAAGCACCAGTGCTGAATACTCATCATTTAAGATCCCAGAAATTATCATCTGGGCTTAAAAATAATAAAATTTCAGCGATGCATATGAAGCTCTTCATAATTGCCATCTGGGCTAGGTTCTCTGAGAGCTTGAGTTTGGCTTCTACTCACCTCAGTCAACTATTCATGCACCAGAAAATTAGATGTCTCGTCCATCTGCTGTGGGCTAACGGGTATGGAAAAGCCGACACATCTATTTAAGGTGGCATAAATGACTCCCTGGAAATGTCTGTCTTTCTCCTAAGAGGGTGCGTAGGCATTAAAGGCTTTTGGAACAATAAATCATAATGGAGCAGGTTATATTTTCATAGACTTTCTCCCCAGTGAAGCAGCATCCCCTCTATTGGTATACTTGCTTGATTTAGACAAAAGCTGAGATCTTCGCATCATCTCGCATCTCCAAGGGAGACAACAAACATCAAAATATTCATGACAAATTCACCAGTAGGTTGACAAATTCACAGGAGAAGCTGTATTTCTGATTGCTTTAGAGTAATTCAGACTGAAAAAAAGCCGTGTTCACTTCAACGGGGCTGTAACTGCTTTGCAGATGTCATTGACTCAGGGATATGTTCCTGTTGAGGAGCAGCCTGACGGGTATTTTTCGGCTTCTACAGGCACCTTCTTCGTACTGCCCAGTTTTAGGAGCTACAACTTTTCTAACCTGAAGCTGCCTACATTTCAGAAGAGAACAGGCTGTACATTTGCTTGATTGATGCCCAACCTTTTGGTTGACTTCTGGGAGTGAGCCTTTCTTCATGAAGTACTGAGTTAGCATATGCTGCCTGCTCCCAAGTGTGGTGGGCAAGCTCAGCATACATTTAAAGGCGTCTCTTTCAGAGGGCTTCTGAAGCCAGATCATTTTGAGGCCACAGGTTCGACCCAAAGTCCTTGCCTTGGGACAAAGGTAAAAAGGTGCATGGAATAAAAAAGAGATATGGTTCCCACCTACCTCCCCTGGTGGGAGCCAAAGAAATAATGAACTTAGCTCAATAATTATTGACAACGGTTGAGTATAGGAAACAGGGCACATCATACAGAAAAATCTTTCCCCTGATACTCTGCTTTGGAAAACAGCAACCTACTCCTTCTGAGGTTATAGTCAGGCGGCCGTATTTACTAATCACCAATGAACATATCTGCATGAACTTATCTGCTTGCTTTTTGAGCCAATTTATAGCATATTTTCCAATGTGTATAATGTTGCTGGCCTCTTATGGAGCCCCATAAGTCCCATTCTAAGTGCCAAAGTGCCCAATTTTCACCAAAATGGCATTCCCTGACCTTTAAATCTCTCCTTGCTTTCATCAGCTCAAGTAGTAGGGTGCACTTGTCCCCTTAATGAAGTTAAAATGACAAGAAGAGACTCTTACAGCGAAGTGACAGAGCTCCGGCAGTCGCTGTTAGTGAAAGGCTCTTAAAATATGTCCAGTCATTCCAAACTAAAACCACGTTTGAGCTTAGCAATCTGCTCTTGGGCTTTCCACAATGGTAAAATTAGTCAGATCAATTATATTTTTCTTCTCAACAGATCTCCTTGCTCCAAAAACAAGCTGGAAAGTCTTCTTGTGCCATATATATATATACATTTATATAAAAATATACTTCTTTTTGGTCATATTTCTTTATACCGTGTTATCAGGATGCAAGATGAAAAAGCGAACATGAAATGGTTCAAAAGGTACTGCTCGGATTCAGGATTTCCCTGTTTTATCAGGAAAAATCCACTGGGAGAGCTGCTGGAGCAAGAGCATAAGGGGGGAACAACAGTTGTGCTAAGCTGTGAGTGTACGAGCCAGGCCAAAATAGCTCCTTGGCTATGGGGTTATTGAGGCAGGGCTGATAGTTTGCTACATCAAGTAGGAATAAAATAACGAGCTTTGATTTTCTTGCCCGATGCATGCACCGCACCCTTTGAAACCCAACCCAAAGAAATGAAAAGCTTTGGATATATTGCCATTTAATAATTGCCTCCTGCTCAGTGAGGAGCGAAGTTTTTCTTCCCTTTCTTCCCTCTCCTCCGCAACAAATTCTCACTAGGATTTTTTTTCCACTACAGACAGCAAACATAATTACACAACAGATCAGAACAGCTTACATAATGCCCTTTATAGAAACCTGCCTTACCTCAGAGGCATATTAGCATTTCTTATGGGTTTAAGGGGTGAGGGATTAATTACAGATTTTCAAAATACGCCTAATTACATATTTACTGGCGGAATAAATAATTCACGTTTCATAACTCGCCATGAAATGACTACTTTCTTTTGAAGATTAAAAATTCAAGGCTTGAGGAGTGTTAAAGTTCAAACTCTGAATAAAGGCTCCTAATCCTTTATAGATCGGCATTTTACTCACATGAAAAATACAGCAGAAAGTCGCTCTTTCACCTGAGCGACTTGTAGAACCCTCAAAAATTCTCACTTGGCAATCAATCAAACGAAACGAGCAAAACATTAAAAATCCGATCTGTTCATTTACTTTGGCACTTCGGCAGATCATGTAGGATTTCGGGAAGCACCTAAATGACTTGAGAGCACGAGTTTCCCTGATTCTTGGCTTTTGCATTGGGCAGAGGTGGGACCAGCAGCATGGTGCGGGCAGCGGCTGGTACCCTCCTCCCGGGGCCGGCGCGGGGGCTGCTGCTCTGCCGTGCGTGGCGGTGGCAACCGGGGACTCCTCACATGCTTGCAAGCGAGCGTGCCTTTAAACGCTTCATGGCATTGGGTCATTTGGAAACATAAATCAACTTGCCCCTTTCCTGACCTGCCCTAACATACAGCCAGTGGTTTCCTCCATTATATTTTATTTTATTTTATTTTAGCCAGAGTTAGCAAGAAGAATATCCCTTTGGCATTTAGGGAATATACAAATTATTACAGAAGAGCAAATAACTGCCTCCAGAAAGGAAATAACTGCTTCTGAGCGTTTTATGTAAAAAAAAAAAAGCTGCTTTCAACAACAATAAGTGCCATGTTCAGTAACTACAGATACCACAGGAAAGAAAGAAGGAAAGGCAGACCCCACATGCCAGTACAACTGGTCTTGGTTCATGTTTTGGTCGACTTAGAAAGGAGGAATAGGTTGGAGACTCTGGCCCAATATTGTTTCTGTGCACATATACATGACAGTCAAAATCTATCCACGCCAGTCCTGGTGCGTTACGGCAAGTGGACAGGGCAGAAGAATCGCTTAGATGAAAAAAGCAGTAGGACATGGAGAGCAAGCGACCTGGCTAAGTCATCCCCTGGTCACCCCACCGCAGGGCTGCTACCTAAGGGCCAAGAAAACACTTCTCCTGGCCAGCTCGCACGTTCCCCTGCTCGGTTCTCCAGTTTTGTGAAGATCCTTAAAATACAGCCAATATACCTTTTAAAAATAAAGATATACAGGGAATATTCACAGCATATAGCAATGAAGTCCACCTATACAACTACCAAGATTCCTAGAGAGCAAGGAAATAAACCCTGACTTAGAGCATAGCCATACTTGTGATTAACTTGTAGACACAAGTCCATGTGTTTTGGACAGATATATGAAAATAGCAACCTGCTAATCAGCACTTTAGTTCTTCACAAGCAGAGCTAGGTGTGTAGAGGAACATAAACCAAAACAACCCAATGCTTGGTGAGACTCCGGTCCCAGTTCAGTCTTTTCCTTTTGTGCCATCTCATGTAAGTGGCTTAGCCTTTCTATGCCACACTTCCCTTAAAATGCTTTCCACCTTACAAGCTAAAATGATTGTGTACAGACTAGTTATTGAAGCAGGTGGAAAAGTGGAAACCCACTCCCGTAATCCATTTGGGAATAGAAATGTTACTTTCATTTTGGAGCAAAGGGTCTACTTTTTCATATTCTTTACACATTTTTCAGTAGTTTAAAATCTAAATGTCTATAGAAAAAACCTGGGTTTTTTTCCTTAGAATAATGCCCTACTTTCAGTCCTGCTTTCAGTAATAATTTCCATAACAACATATACTTTAAAACAGGCGAAAATATTCTGGGGAAAGCACTGATAAGATTGGTTCAACCTACAGACATGACTCCACTGTAAAATTTTGTCTATCAAAATGCTCAGCTTTCCCAGATAAAAGCTCACACTTTTGATCAACATGTTGCTGGTTCTGCTATTAATAATTACATATCAGCAATATTTAAGTGTAAATATATAATGTAAGCTCTAAAATTATTTACAGCAGGTAAAATACTCTACAGTGATGGCACCATCAAATGGGAGAACGCAGTCAGTGGTATGAGGTGGTAGATGAGGGGCAGCAGAGCATCCTTAGCCATAACTACAAGCAGGGAACACTGTAGGACAGATTTATAAATGTAGTGCAAGCCATTTAAAAAGTCTTCTCCCTCTCTCGCCCACACAATATTAATTACCTGCGCCGGCTTGTGCTAATTCATTTTCCTTGCACCTCAGTAAAGGAAGATAGCGTTCGAAATAAGCAGTGTCAAGATACAGCGTAAAGAAGCTATGGATACTCCGAAATTGCATTTTTGGGGGAGGGAGCTGGAGAGGGGAGAGAAAGAATAACACCTCGAAGTTATGCTTCCAACTCAGTTTCATTCACTCAGTCATGTAAATAAATACCCAGCCAGTTTGGTCCCCATCCCACAGCCTCGGCGCAGCAACTCTTATTACTCATCTATAAACAATGCAGACAAGCCATCGCTCAACGCCGCGCTACGCCTCATGGCCACGCGCTTTGCATCCTACCTGGGTAAATATTAAAATGAATATAATGCACTATATTTTAAGGGTAAAGTTATCTGCAAAGCCCAGTGATTCATGAGCTCTCCGAATGTACATAAAGTGCTTTAGTGAAAGCATTTCCTAAGGGCCTGATCCAGTCATGCTTCTCAAACCCTCCGCAGCTGTCTAGACTGGAACAGAAAGGTCATTCAGCCACTGAAGGCCAATCCATCACTCCCATTAAAAAAGAAAATACCTAAACCGCTCCAAAGGTTCAATTTGTGGATCTGATGGGGAGATACTGAAAGAACAGCCAAGGTCCCCCTTCCCCAGGGGGACGAGGGCCAACACAAAGCCTGTACCCTTCCCAGGGCTCGTTTTGAGGATCTGAGCAGGAAGCCAGAGGATCCCAGGAAAATTCCTGCCTCAAAGCACATCTCTTGTCATCCTCTTCTTTTTAACGTGACAGTGCTGCAATGCAAGGAGCCGCCGTGCTCTTCCACATCGGGACTTTTCTCTCTGCCTGCCTCCCCTCAGCACCAGGGAGTATGCAAGATCCAGACTTTATGTATGTCCCATGATTGGAAAAGTCAATGCTCGACCCAAAAATCTCTCCCCCAGCCTATAACTTAAGGATGGAGGATCCCCCTTCCTCCAGGCTACGTGTGGCCCCTTCACTGCTCTAAGCCCGTTGACATGTTTGCTGCAGGAGAGCCCCGAGGTGGTATCGGAGATGTTTGCTGCTGTCTCCTCCATCAGTAGCTGGAGATAACCAGGTCACCGTTGGGCTGCAGGGAGATGCTCACCAGTCAGGGAAGCATACATCCCTCTATTACCCCTTCAGCAATCATACACCGAGCTGTAAAATAACCCTATACCTGGGGGATTCCCTGCATGCTGCAGACTCAGTGGGTGACTTCAGCGTCATTAAGCTCGGGCAGCCGGGGCCGACGGAGCCTCCGCAGGAGCCAGCAGGGAAAACCCAAGAGGACATCGCACAGCTGATGAGAACAGGGCATTTTTCCACCTCGAGCGCCGACAGCTTGCCGAATTGCTATGGGTCAGCAGCGAAAGGGGCCGGATATCATCGCCCCAGCAGGCTCCCTCCCTCCCCAAAGTAGGGGAGAGCACAAAGAAGCCAGCGCAGGGACTGACAGTGCTGCTTGAAAAATGTATTCCAGCTGCTCTCCTTAAACTGCAAGCTACGGCCCAGTTGTTTGCGATTGCAAACATTTTTAAAGAGGCATTTCTGGGGTCCGATAGGACCTGCCTCCTCCAGACGCGGACGTTTCAGAAAAAAAAGGGAGGGAAGAAGAAAAGAAAAGGCGACCTCCTCCTGATTCTCATCTTTTCCATTCGAATTTCAACCACCAGAACCATTACCAAATAAAATGTCAACTTTTTTCCCTTGTTCATTAACCTTTGATGCTTATTGTACAGCCAGTTTCAGTGCTCATGGGGGACTCGGGAGGCTCAAATCACAGCATTCATTTTACTCGGGGCTTAGGCACAACTTGAACCGCAATCCAGAAAGGAGGAGGGGAAGGGAGGGAAAAGGCTATTAGCCCAATCCTGCCTCTTCAGCGGTTTACGTGTTTAATAAAGACTAAATTTAGAGAGAGGGGGAACCCCCAACTTAGTAATAATTCCCTTCACAAGTTCTACCATAATTAAAAAATAGAGGCAAGGTCATGACGAGTGCTATTGAAAATAACAGACGGACCTGTAATTATAGCAGGGCCAGCTAAACCAAGGGTTAAAGGTCTCTTAATACTCTGTCAGCATTTCCACTATAACCCCTCAGTTTCAGGGGTTTACAGCTCGCACATAAATATTTGCTGCAGGCCAAAAATGGCCCTTCAAGGGGTCAGCAAAAGGAGGTAAATTTTATTTACATATTTCTAAAAAATGGCCTGGCTCCATAGAAGCGGCACGTCCCTCCCCAGCACCACCAGCGCAATTCATGGGGACGAGGAGGGAGAGCTGACAGTCCCGACCGTGAGAGCGTATGGGGTGGGTGGAGGAGCTGGAAATACATTTTACCCAGAGCAAGTGGCTCCAAATCCACAGAAACCCTGTACAGAGGCAACGATCTGCAAATACAGTATATATTATAAAGCTGAATCCTTAAATAATAAGGCCGTATTCCTACCATGAATTATACAGATAATCACTCCCACTGTTCAGCCAAGCATGCACATAAGTCTTTGGAAGATGAAAACCTAAGGCCTTGCTAGCATATTGGTTTAACTTAAATCAGTACTTTAATTGATTTATTTAAGCCAGTGCCAAACCCAGTGCGACTCCCTGATTTCTGCCGAAGAGTAGCTTATTTCAGTTTAGTTTAAAAAAGCGTATCTCGATTTTTTTTTTCCCAAAGCATTCCTTCCTCCCCTTTTCCTATCTCTGTATTTACGTGATCCTGAGTTGACATTAGTTCAGTGCTTAAGGATAGAAGAGGTAAACCGGCTGTGACCTTTTCCAGGGCACCTTTCCTTGAGGGACTGAGCCGCTGCCAGTTGTCCATGGCCGGAGCAACCACTTGCACCCCCTAAATACAGCTGCTTACAGGTTGGGGAACCTAAGCTGCTGCTGCCATCCCTGCAAATCCTATTTTCTTTTCTTCAAAGTCTTCTAAAAAGACCTTCTGGTCCTCAGGAGAAAAAAAAAAGAGAGCCTCACAAACCCAAACTAACATCATCCAGAAAGCTCAGAAAACCACACTGGCAAACAAAGAGAGTCCTGAATTATGGAAAAAACCACAACACAAACCCTTCTCTCATACTGGCATGATACATAAGCCAGCCTCCTGACTTTTGGGAGGTTATCTCACCATTTTCCAATGCCTGCCATTAGCAATCAAAATAAAGCCAGTTTGATTTGCAAGGAGAGTTTCTCTGTTGCTGGCTGGTTCAACCGGACTGCCCTTCTCACGTGGGCGCGCATCCCTCCGGCTCTTCAGTCGTGGCTTCAGGCTCAGTTAAAGGGAATGGTGGCAGAAAAGCAAGAGCACTAAATGATCTCGGATCTGGTGAAATTCATTTACTAGAGCTCTTTGATAGTCCAGAAGTGAAGAGAGGGAAAAACTCAGCTAAAATGATTACTCAGGCAAACCCTCCCAGAAACTATTATTTTCATCTGTACCTAAAAATGTCACAAAAGAATACATTTCTTTTCCTCACTAACTTCAGCGTATTTTTCAATGTGATCCTAGAGGGGCTTGGGTTTTTTTAAAGTGAAATTATATTGAGGATATATAACTTTTTTTTTTAAGTTTCTAACAAAATATTTATTGTGCAAGACCCAGAAGATAAAAAAGATGCAACTGTTTTTCTTGGTTTGTTTTGAGGTTATTTACTTAGGACTAAGCACCTCATTTTTCTTGTGTACAAAAAGTAATTATGCAGTCAGAAGAATTATGGCCCACATACTTCAAAACATATGAAAAATGTAAAACTTTATTACATACATTAATTTCTAACAAAGGACGTCTCCAGCATCAGTGTAACTGGTATAAGGCAGATAACTGATGTATGGTATATTCGTTGATGTTCCTCCCAAATGGGTTTTATAAAGGCAAACAAACAAATAAACAATTTCTTTCGTTATGTCTCTCTCTCTGGTATAAATTTCATCAGCCTCATACAGGGGACTGCAGGCTTAGGGGAGGGGGTTGTCCGTGGATTTTTTTTTTTTTATTAAGCTAAAATATTCTGCTCAAGCAATCCATTCACCACGCTTTCCTTTTATTATCTTTTCATCTCCTGCATTTCTCAAACCAGGCAGCCCCAGCTTCTGCCCGGGCTGAACCCAGCTTCCCTGACATGGGCAGCTCCCCCAGCCCCCCACTTTAGGGTAGGCTACGGAGCCAGGATTGCTCCCGACATCCCGGTCAAGCAGCTTTCTATGTGCATTTGGAGCGAAGGTCTGTGGAGTACTGTTATTTTCCTCCCCCTTTTCTCCCCCCCCATTGAATTTCTGTGAGTTGGGGCAAGCTCATTCCTACTAAATCAGCTGGGCCAGGAGGCCAAGGCAGGAGTTGTAAAACCAAAGTTCACAGCATCCTTATCTTTAGCTGAGCCACTTTAACTTTCTAACTGTACATCTGGGTACCATATCCAAGAGGAAAAGGATGGCCATTTAAAATGTCAAGAATAACTGCAATCAGTTCTCCTCGGTGCCTTTCTTGAAGAAACAAAACAAAATTGAAGTGTGAAAGACAGATTCAAGGTAGTCTTATCGTTTTAAGTGAATGAAAAAAGTGAAACCTGACTTTTTTTATATTAAGACAATGACCTAATCAAACAGAGACCTAATCTTCTTCCAATACACATCCTTATTTGTTCCTGCTGCTTTCAATACAATATTTAGATATAAATATGTAAATTTATCATGGTTAGGCAAACCTGCTGCTCCACTGGTAGATGTGCCAGGTCTGCTCTTGGCATGTCTGGGCACCAAATGGGAAAGCCGCTGGGATGGCATTGCTAAGGCTTAAGATCTAACATTGATAATGATGATGCAGATCATTTGTGCCTCGGTCCTCATTTACAGGGCCCGGGCTCAGCCAGGTATATGGAAGTCTTCAAAAAGCACAGAAATCCCCAATTAAAGTTCTGGGTTTGACCTCTCTAAATTTGGCGGAAGTTTGAACTTGGTGTAACCTTGAGACCCATCTTTAATTTAAGTGTAGTATTTTGGGAACTCGGGACAAAGGGGAGGGAAAGACCTATTTCAAGTTATACCTAACCCATGAGAATCAAAGCAACCCTGACGGCTGACAGCTTTAGAGCCAGCAAGCCTCCCACAGCCCCTGAGCTTTCCTAGGCTACTTGCTACCTTTAAAATCTGAAGCCGCAAGTCCCTCTATTCTTTTGCACCTTCTTTAGTCCTCTCTCCCTCCTCCCACTACCCATGAAAAAAGCTTTCAGTGTTTCAAATGTACTCATCACAGGTATCATGAGAAAAGCGGACCAGTGCCAGCTCTCAATGGCTTGTTTGTTTTGAGGCTGAAATCTATCCACTTCCATTTCAGGCGTCCATCGGCTGAGCCACCATTTGACATGCCTGGCCCCAACAATCACAGGGGCTTGGCGGGTTAAAAATGCTAGGATTTCATTTTATTGCAGGGATATTATTCATTCTTGGGAAGGTTCAAAAGTACATGCGTCAACTTATGTCATCAGGGTCAAACAAAGTGGCATGCAGAATCATAGCCAGATTGCATCGGTGGAGGGGTCTGGAGGCAGAGCCGAAGAGTAAGGAGAAAGAAAAATGTTTTTTAGGATGTACTCTGGATCACTTCATCCTTCGGCAAGGGGGAGAAGGGCAGGAGGTAAAGGATCCCCTCTGAGCACATTGCCCCGAACAGCGTGAACTGAAATCGAGTTGTGCAGATTTCACTAAGATTTCCACTGCTTCTTGCCCAGCGACATGCCTATGGGTAAGACCATCAAACAACAATGCCTCCTCAATTGCCAAAACGTGCCTCCAACATACACCAGCAAGCCCACAAGTACACACAGACTCGCACAATAATAGCATTAGATGCCATTAACAGGCTTTAGCCTTGTTTCTTTTCAGTGGAAAAACTATTTGACATCCCTCAAGCCCAGGCTCAGCACTGCTTGACCCTTTCCCTTCCCTGCCTACATTAAAAGAACAACTAAATAGCTGCACACAGAGCGAGCCGGCCCCTCCTCGCTCCAGGTGTCTGTATTTTACTTAGGGCCCCAAGCTTGATTCAGCTCATACAGTTTCTGACAAGCTTCAGCTGGCCCTCGTCACCAGACAGGCAGATCAATTAACAGAGGGATTTTTCTTCCCTAGCTCTCTTCCTGGACCTTTAACCCCTTGTGTGTCCTAATGCTCTATGAAAGAAGGGAAGAAAGCAAGCGCTAGAAAAAAAGAATCTCCATTTAAAGCTTTTCTTTTTCCTTCAAAAACCTCCGTTCTTTTGCTTTTTCTACCCATCTCGGAAGCCCACCTTTCTGTAAAGATGCTTCTGGTTGTTCAAAACTTCTCATTTTTTCCCATCAGAACTCAAAATTTTAAAATTCCCTTTCCCTCTTTCTCTTCTTTTTTAAAAAATCTCTTTGTATTTTGCTAACCGAAAGGGATGAAGTTTAATGTTTTCTTTGGGGTGGAGAATTCTTTTCCACTTGTTCATTTTTCTTTCTCTTTTTCCACCTCACCAATTTTTCCAAATTGCCACATTGAAAGAACAAATTCTGGCTGAAGACGCTAAGACCAAGTCTGTAGCTGATGCTCTGCAAGCTTTCTTGAAAAGTTATCAGAATACAAACGTCATTTCATGGATGGGAATGAAAAAAAGGGGGTAGAAGAGACGAAGGCAAAAAAGTGTATGTTCAAAAACTACAAAATAGAAAACAAACCAAATCATTTCAAACTGGAAAAAAGCATAGATGGTTACAAATTGCCCTATGAAAGAGAAACAATGTCAACATTGACAATTTTATTTTGCAATTTAATTATACCTCCATTCGTCTCTGGTGAGAGTGTACAAGAGAGCATGTCAATGGCATGAGAAGCTCCTTCAGCAACAGCAAAACATAATAAATAAATTTAATTGCTAGTGATAATAATTAGACATTTCTGTGAAAAACAGTTCCCAGAACTACTGAAAACTATTGAGAAAAATAAACTTTATGGCTACTACAGGGAAATCCATTTAAATGCATTCATAGCGATAAATAATTTAAAACTGGCGAGGGTTTTTTATTATCTTTACTTTTTGAAAAAAACCCCTCCTACAGTTCCTTAGGACAAGCCTATCCTGTTACTCATACAAGTGGGTTCTGCCCATCACTTTAGTGCCAAAGTAGTACCACAGCAATAATGACAATAATAATTAACAATAAATAATAAACACCACGCAACCTGCCGATCTCAGAATGCTGCAGCAACGCTATACAAAACAACGAATATAAACGTGAAGAAACAAACTTATAAATAGCCTTCACTGGGTGAAATACATCTCAGCATCAGCACACATCATTTTATCAGGCAGAGAAGAGTTTCAACTCTTCCTTGGTAGAGGTGATAGCTTCCCGGTATCTCTTCTCTGAACCCAGGTATATGAACTTTCTCAGGACAGCGTAGAAAGAAAAACCAGGATGAAAAATCCCCCACTGAAGTGGGCATGACAGATGTGAAGTGTCGGGCAGAGTTAAGGGTATCGTGTCTTCTCTGTGGTTTATAGTGCACGATCTTCTTAGCAAGGAAGGAGCGGGAGGGCAGCTGGTAATCTTTCACTCTATACGGGGAATCCTTATCGAGGATTTGGGAACAGAGTGTTATTTCTTGGATGGATGGATGCCTTTTAATGTTTTCAACGCTTGTTAGAAAACACGGAGTCGCTGCTGACACAGACTGGGAAGGCGGTAAATAGCGATGGCAGGTCACTGATGCACAAAGGAAACAATAAGCCAGGGGAAGTGTAAAAAGATATCTTTGGGTAAACAGATGGTAGGGAATACTTACAGAAGGGGAGGACTCTCTCCTGGAAAGAAATGGTTCCAGCAAGAACATGGCAGGGTGGTGGATACTCAGCTACACATTAGCTCTGTAGCTGGAAGGGTAACTTCAGTCCTTAGGATATGTAAACAGGGGGATATAGCCTAGAAGCCCGAGGTAATATTATCTTTGTCTGTGGCACTGGTGTGACCACTAATGGAATAGTGAATCCGTTTCTGATGCCTATGTTTCAAGAGGTTGTTGATAAATTAGAGAGAAGAGCCAAGAGAATGGCTAAAGGACTAGAAAACACTGGGAGGATTAGAAAACAATTGTGAGAGGCTCAAGAAGCTCAGACTGTTTAGCTTAATAGAGAAAAGGTTAAGGAGTGACTTGCCCACAGCATACAAGAACCTTCACAGGAAACAGAAATTTGATGGAGAGCTCTTCAGTTTAACAAAGACGTGCGTAAACCAAGATCTAACATCTGGAGGTCGAAGCTAGATGAATTCACGCCAGAAATTAAGGGGAATTTTTTAACCGTGAGAGCGCTTAGCAATGGGAGCAGTTTACTGAATATTGTGGTGGCTTTGCCGTCACGATATTTTAACATCAGCTTTGGAAGGTCTGCTGAAAGATACAGCATCGTATGAAACCTTCAAGGAGTCCTGTGGCCTTTACTAGGCAGAAAAGCAAACTAGATAATGGCATTGCTTCTTTCTGCCTTTAGCATCCAAAAATTTATAATCTATGCATTATGTCTAAAGAGTCATAGCTATCTTCACTGATGTGTAACAGTGTGCCTGTTATTTGAAAAAACACTTTTGGTCTGTTCATGCTCTTAAACTGTTACCAGGGAATACAGAACGTGACTCTCACACGATACACACGATGCTGAAAACTTTCTAATATACTTGTTGCTTCTTTCAGGTCAAGCCTGGTTTTACGATGCTAAAAACAATGACCTTAATTTTTTAGTACTTTACAGCGTAAGCACAGAAGGCCAGTGACTCGTTCCACTTCTCCCTTTTAGTCAGATGATGCCCAAGTTTCATTTTTTTAATTTGAGCATAGAGCTTGCCAGCAATTAATACTGTTGTCCTCAGATGGTCCCAGAGGGAAGCTCAGGGGGTATAAAATAACAGGGTGTTTTTGAAAGGAGTTTGTAAATGCGCCACCACAAACTTAAAAAGTGAACTCTCCAAAATGCAGAATTGCATTATCAGTGCTGACCTACTCTCAATCCTGCTCGTCACAGAATTCACTAAAACACGAGTCTAATGAGCAAAATGAATGTGTTCTTCTACCAAGGCTTCGATAACATTCCTGAGAGTACACCCCTCATTTTTACTTCTTCATCCATCCCTGCAACACTTTCCATGCACGGTCAATTACCGCGGATTGGTTTCTTGTTGAATCAACACGGTTTGAAGATAGTGCCCCTTTGAAAGTTAAAGCTAGGATGAGCAGTGCAATGGGCTGATCAATCCTATGGTCCCTAACATTTGTCAAATGGGATTTAATGAAAGAGGAGTGTCCTTGCTAACATGCTAAATCCAGCCTGTAATCCCCAGTATAACAAGGAAACAAAGACGTTTCCATCCCCTCTTATATCAGGAATAGAGATAGGATGATGGAATGATGTGAACATAAAATAATTGTACACACAGAAGCTTATGCAAAAAGCCTTTGTTCGGAAGTGCTGGAAAGCCACTCACCCCGAAACAATGGGGCAAATTAGCATGCATCCAGCCCAAGGGTGGAAGCAGCACACACACGCACTCCCGGTGACGGATGCTTAGCTCTTGCTGGGAGGTCACCACTACGAATCTTTCTTGAGAAGGCAGCATGTCAGATTTCAGACACTTTACCTCCAACTGGGCTT
>NW_009222526.1:55416-141769 GCF_000690835.1 Fulmarus glacialis
GAGGGGGGGAGCTTTTCGATCCAGATAATAAAGTCCATTTACATGAAAAGATGCCGCTTTCAATGACATGATTAATTTCGGAAATACCTGGCATCTGAATGAAGCAAAGACTTCAAGAGATGACTGATGATGAGAAAAGATAATTAGGCAAATGTCAAGAGTCAGTGTTTTGATTGGTGACTGAGAGGCTGGTCTGACTAGGTTATCGTATACTCATTCCAGATGGAAATGAAAGGTCTTTGTAGGGAGAGCAGGGTGATCCCTTCATGGTTAAACATAAACTCTGTTTAAGCCTAGATTTCTCCTGGGTTTTACTCCTGGGAAGCCCTCCTACTCCAGCAAGTGCTCTACCTGCATGGTACTGGACCAAGCTTGCCCTGTTTGAATCTTAAGACGTTTTAAACATGAACAATTTATCCTGCATTTTATTACTGCAAGGCTAGAGCCGTCTTAGCCTTTCCAAAACATCCCGGGCTGCCTTCTCCCCAGCTCTCCAAAGCTGGAAGATAACACAGACTTTTTGCAGAGAGGGCAAAAGACAGTCCCCTTCCCAAATGTGCCCAAATATCTCTCCTCAGCTTCTCATCCAATGCCCAGGGTAGCGACTGCCATTGAATGCTGGTGCCCTCCACAGGACAGATAAAAAACCAAAGAGGATGCTGGGGAACCCCGGCACGGTGTACTCTGACAGGATTGCCTCGTTGAGATTGACAGATTATCTCCCCTTCAGAAAAGGGAGCATTCACAAGGCCCTCTCCCTAATCCATCACGGCGCTCTGGACCGCGCTTGCCATCGCTTGCCCCTTCTTCTCGCACGCTGCTTTTCATTTGTGGGATATGCTGGCTTTGTGCAGGCGCATTTAATAAAAAACCTCAGAGACCTCACTGGCTTTCCAAACCGGTTTTCAGAGGAGCTCAAAGCACCGCTCGCTTCATTTCTCTATTGTTGTGGTGCAGACCAAATATCAGGCCTGGTTCATCATCTACTGAACCAGGTGCCGGCAAAGACCTCCTCTACGAAGGCAGGCTCGAAAGAGCAGCCGACGAAGCACCGGTCTGATAAGTCATACCTAATTTGGCCAGCCATCCAACACTGAGGCTGCTATTAGTTAATCTTCATATAATTTGTTAAAGTAGGCTTTATGAAGTACTGGAAATAATTGTCTCCCTCCCCCCTTCTGAATCCTGCGGCCGGGCACAGTTAGGGGTTTAATAACAGACTGTATCGCGCAGTCAGAAACGGTGAAGGTTTTATAGCAGTGCATTAGCCAGAGGTGGATAACCTATCTCTAGAGGCTTGATTGACTGGAAACATATTCTTAGCCTGCTTAAAACTGCTTAGAGCGTGTCACGGAGGTCCCCCAAAATA
The DNA here is from genome assembly GCF_000690835.1 of Fulmarus glacialis. Lineage (NCBI taxonomy): Eukaryota > Metazoa > Chordata > Aves > Procellariiformes > Procellariidae > Fulmarus > Fulmarus glacialis. The sequence goes on from NW_009222526.1 coordinate 56,786, forward strand.
AAACGTTCAGTGTATTTAGTGAAACCCTACACCCTAAGTACATGTAAGGGCACTGTAAGATACTAATTAGGTTGTAACATAAAACACCGTAAAAAGCAAAGCATGACATAAAAAAAAAAATGTTTAAGCTGTGGCCAGCTCTTTCATGTTAGACAAATACATTAAAAATATATTCGCAGCAAATATACTGGGGCTTTGAATAAATCTGTTTCTCATAGTAGCCCATAGCTGGAAAGGATAGATATTGCTCATTATGGAGAAATTTCTACTTAAAATTGTCCTCAAATACTAGAAACTATCCTTATTTACTTTTCCTTTAAAAAAAAAAAAATCTGCTAGCACTAAGACCAGCAAATGATCATTACCATGACACTGGTTAAAATATGCATGCCCAGCCTTTTTTTCCCCAATCTTTTTCCCAGGAAAGGTGAGGAGAAGGATGGTACCAGATGAAAATAATGATTCTGGATGATGGCATATAAAACTTACATAATAATTTCAGAAGGGTAACATACCTCAGAATTTTTCCCCTGAAATTTAAAAGTACTGTTCAAATACCTTTCACTGAAACACTAGCAGAAAGTTAGTTTTTTAAGGTGAAAGTCTTCAGCTCTATCTCATGAAATCACTCACAAACTATAAAAGCAATGTCTTATGTCTTTTTTCAGCATCTGTAAATTCTGAGATTCTTAGTATTTTATTTTTTAAGCATTAGCTGTGAGTCAAAAGCTTTTCTCCGTATTTATGGATGTTTCTTCTGTTATCTAGTGCCACTCAGCTATACCACATTGTATAAATTAGAAGCACTACCTCCTTAATAATGTTGGAATTAGTGTAATTTTTAAACGTTTAAGAATGTAATTATTTACCTGCATCATAAATATTAACTATTAACATAAAACATGTGTGATGTACTAAAAGAAGTAGAACTCAGCACTGTCAAGCATAAATTTAAATTTATCCAACAAAATTAAGTGTACATAGGTGTACAAGTGTACAAGGTGAGATCGATCCCAATGCCTTTATAAACATCTCTAATGGTACATACACACATACATATGTATATGACTTGCATTGTACAAAAATAACTGTATAGACTTAAATATTATCATACCACTACCAAAAGCTACCTTTTGAAAAAGCCTTGCCATTGTTGCACATTATTGAAAGGAATGAAGTGCTAATTTAATAAATATGTCGCTAGCTGTGTTCAAACTAAACACCATTAATGTATGTTTGTTGTTGTATGTGCATAAGGTTACAGATTGCAGAAACCCTTACTAGGAAACAAGCTGCATTTTATCAATGAATATATTCTTCTTGGGATTTTATGGCTTTGCTTTAATGTGGACGGTCACTTTTCCTCCTTTGTTTGGAAAGGTACAGTTTATATTTCTTCCCAGATTTAGCATTTCCCTTGAAGGTTTTTGTGATTAACAATATAATATTTTTATTGAGTTATTTCACACACAAATGACTGGGCCCGAAGGGTATTCTAGGTTTACAAGATTTTACTAATAACTATGCTCCCCTTTGTATTAAAAGCTGCTAATTAGTGCTTTTAAACAGTTCAACATTTAATTCTTTGAAGGCACCATATCAAGGGCTGATATAAAACTGTTTATGTAGAAGGATATATAAAATAAGAAGGTGTTAAACCCAACACAAATTGAGTGGCAGGGGGTTCCCTAAAGTGCTAATTTTATGTTTGTTTTCGTCTCATTTAAAGTTAAGATGTCTGCATTATAACAGTGATGTGTAACATGCTTTACATACAGATTAAGCAAAATGTGTCAATTTATGAGCCTTATTTGCCTGGAGAGGTAGCCACCAGTAGTTTCATCAGTGATTTTATGCATGTCTCTCTATATATACGTGTGTGTGTGTGTTTTCGCATATGGGGATACAAAAGTGTGTGTTGTGTATACATAGATGTGTGTATACACACAAATGAATGCATTTTTACATCCATATTAGCTAGCGTCTGTATGTCCCTGTATTTCAGTGATTATGGAAAACTTAAAACTAATTAATTATGTGAGATTGCTCATTTAAAAATTTAAATATTTCATTTCATTTAAATATACTGTGAGATTTTAAAGCCACATTTTGTTTAATTGGTATTGCTAAACTGAACTGATTTATACACACTGAGGATATTAGATGGCTGTAATCAAGAAATAAATGACTTGTGAGCTACATTTTATCCTTCTTTTCTCCAAGTTAATCTTCAAAATGTCCCAGAAATTCATTAAAAACATGGGAATTTTCACTCAAAACTGCTGAATGAAAATTGGAAATCTGCTTCTTAGGAAACTAAACATGAAAATTTCCATTTTTCATCAAAGCCATTGTTTGTACAAATATAATTTTGAACACTGCGTTCAACAAGCTTTTAAAAATAATCTCGCGAAGTGAATTTCTGAGTCTCATAAGGAACTGTGAATTGAGTGAAAGTCTCAACTGTCCATCTTCAGCTGACCCTACCAAGAGCACCACCGCTGCGCTCCACTCTCTGTGACTACTTTTGGTGGGGTGGTAATTGTTTTCTGTTATATCCCGATATACATCTATAAGATGACACAGTATTGTGCAGACATGAGAGACCAGATCCTGGAAGTGGAAGAGCTCAGTGCAGAATCCCATCCGAGCTAAGTGGTCCTGGTGCAATTAATCAGTTTACAGGTCTTGAGCTAGTACAGGTGTACTCATTTCAGGGTTCACAAGCAAAACTGATGAGAATTTATTTATGCAACCTAGTGGCTGTGCATAATTATGTACTAAATGTAATTTACATAGTACCAAAAGTGTCTGATGCAAACATTAAGATGGAGAATGTCACTAAGGTAAAGCTGCAAGAGACGGTAAAAAAAAAAAAAGGAAAACTATCTATCAGGTAGGACAACAAATACATCAGTGTCATTTCTTTAATACTATATCTTATTGCAAAGAAATGGAGGCGAAGAACTAAATATCCACCCTTTGCATTTGTATACTAAACTTTTTTGAGAGTTCCCTTCTTAAACTACATTGAGATCTGTCTTTTCACTTTCGATACGGAAGTATTAAACATCAGCATCTGGCTATACTGGCCAATGTACAAACATGCTAAAAATAGACTTTCCCCATAGATATCAGTCTAAGTAAACTGCCTGTTCATGGAAAGATGATAATGTAAGAAGAATATAAGCAATAGCATCTTTGTGGGGTTGTTACTTCAAGAACAGTGCTTCACCACTATGTTATGTTTATTTGGGCAAGAATTTTTCTCTTTTGTAGGATGAATCACTTATTTTGCAACCAATACTACACATGTTTCGGTCTGTTTATTTTATATGTATGTACGAAGGCAGTGGGTGGAAATGAACTGGCTAAACTCAAGATTTTCTTAGCATGATCTTGAGTAAAATCCAGTGTGGCTTTTTAAAAGTCTATTTCAAAAGGCCTGTTAAAGCTTTACCTCATTCCCAAAGTATATGATCAGCTAGCATTGTCAAAGCAGTAGTAGTAATGCTGTCCCCACATCTTCAGGAGCAAGCGCTTGCATTTGCATCTGATTTATGCACCTCACCACACGCTGAAGTATCTAGAAAGACATGTATATTGTTTTGTGTTCAAAATTTAAGGTGAAATTACATATATGATGCTTTATAGTTGCCTCAGCATTAGAACCTAAAATACAGCGACCTCCCATTTTCATGGTCTTTGTTTCTCTACTCCTAAACTCAGCTTCCCCCGAAGAGCCTCTGGGAGCAAGAAAAATTGGAAAGTTGCCCTGACTCTCATTCTGCCCTGACGCATGCGTTGGTATGCTTCAGAGCAGCCTAGAGGCAGCTTCGACAAATAACATCTGGCAGTTTGCCTCCAAGACTTGCATTTATCCTACTGAACTTTAGGCACACACACTGAGGCATCTTTGGTGGGAGCCCATCACTTTGTTTCCTCTCTAGGCAAGAGAGAAAGGCAGCCACATCCAAAATGGGCACCCCTGAGGCACATGGAATTTGGTTTTCTTCATAAATTAATCTTGTAAAAGAAAAAAGAAACACAGTTATGATGTGAACTCTGGATCAAGTAAAAATGGGAGAGCAGCTCTGCCATTTCTCCTTTTTGTAACTTAGGAAGCCTAGCCACTAACCCACTGGCATCAGCATTTTTACAATAGATTGAGGGGTGCCACTTTTTTGTGGGGCTTTTACTGTACAGCGTCGGAGTTGCCCATAGCTGAATGTTTAGAAAACTCAGAAATAGTCTGTCTCTGTATGGTCTAAGTCATTTATATTACCATGAGACGCACCAGCCTTCTCCTTTGCTTCTGTGTGAACTTACTGTACTGAAGAGTTGCCTCATACTACTGCATGACAGTCCAATTCCTAATAAATCCCACCTGACTGAAATGAATTAGGTCTGGGAATATGTGTTCCAGATTATTAACCAGCACCTTTGCAAGTAACTTACCATCCACATTTATTAAAGATATTGGGTGATAATTTGTGCAGTGTTCTGGATCTCTCTCTGGTCTAAGAATTATGGTAATTAGTGCTCAGAGAGAAGATGTCACTCATATGTTTCTCAGGGTGCAGAGAATAGCATATCATTACACTCCTTTTAGATTTGAGATGGATAACTCTAAGGCTATTCCTATTTTTTAACCTTGGCCAGCTGCGTATGGATGAAGGCTCTGAGCAGGTCAGGAGACCTGCGCTCCATCTCCAGCTTTGCCAGCATGGGACAGTGCACTGCTTGCTTTGGCCTGGCCCCTCATTTCCAGTTGCAAATGAGAATAAAGATCTGTTAGGCTGGTTTTCAATTTCAGCAAGCACTTGCCCAAGAGGAAACACTAGGTTTGATGAACTGCATGGAATAAAAGGTACCTGCATCTTCGGTGCACGGTGGCAGGTGAGGATCTGATGATAGCAAAGTGAGAGGCCACTCCAGGAGGAACGATCAGTGAGGAGCTCTGCCTGAGGCCGATACAAGTAACAGTGCTGGTGCTGTACAGCGTAGACTCTAAAAAGCCTTTTAAGACCTTCTTAAAAGACGCAGAAAAGGTCAGAAGATAATAAACCACCATCTGCATTTGGAGACATCAGAAAGCAGGTCTTCAAATTCTAGGAGATAATTTAAGAAAGAAGAAAATTATAAACTCCCCCAGGAACTTAAATATTAAATTCAACTCTGTCAATGGACTTTCACTTCCCAAAGTCCTCAGAAGTGGGCCTGCAGTGGTCCCAATAATCAGTCTGCCAGAATTACCCAAACCAAACGGCCTACTAATAACACTCACATCTCAAAGTTTCAAGAGACTTTAGCCGTGTCCTTCACCTGAGTTACACCGATGCTGCAACGTTATCTGAAAATCTCTGGCCGTTAGATTCCTCTCCTGGAATGTGATGTCTTCATACCACTTTCCTGGAAGAGAAAGCAATCGACGTTGCCACATCTTTATTTCCATGTGCACTCATGCAGACACACAAAGGACTGTGATAACAGTACCGTCAACTTGGTTTTCTTCACCTCTCTGTAAAACTTTTATTTGGCTTATTTCATAGGTAGTCATTAAACAGTGCCATAATTTCCATGGTGCTATTTTGGGGGGTGAAAAAAAAAATGAACTTTTCCCTTCAACAGCATATTCCTGCTTGACTTTCATCAAAGAGTTAAACAGCCAAGGGCTTTTAGCATCTCATTTCACTTACACACACAGGCCATTATAACCTGCATAAACAAGGATGACAAGTTGAGATTAATGAAGGTCCCAAAGTGACAGAACAATTTAATTGTCAGAAATCATAGGAGGTGAACTTTGCCAGTGTATTTATATAAGACTGCTATAGTCTAAAAACTTCCCTAATTGATTATGACCAATAAGTAATAACACTGAAAGCAGTTTTCTAGTATACAAATAAGAAATGACCCAAAACAGTTAACAGTGGTATTAAGATGCATAATATAAGAATATTAGATTGATAAAATAAATGACCAATAACACTCTGCAAATAATTGTAGTGTTTACACTTAAAAGTAGAGCAGAGAAAACTGCAGTTCTGACAAAAGTCAAATGAAATGGTCTGGCTTTAGAAAAACAACTTGCAACAATCAGGCAGGGAGCCTTACAGCGATACGACTACAGCAGAGGCAAGCAGGATCCACGTGGATCTGAAGTGCAATGCTGTTTGTTCTTCTCTCTCCCCTGCATTACTTTAAGAAACTTTAAAACTTATTTTTTGAAAGAATCTTAAAATTATTGTGCCTTTTTGTTCAGGAGGAATAAAACCAGCGCTGTCTAAGCAAACACAGATACACACACAAATCTCCGATACAAATTAAGGGGCGCAAGTCATGCAAAATCTCACTTCTAACCTTTGAAAAAGTCACCAGGTAATTCAAAGCTCAAAAATACAACCCAGAGCTCTTTGTATTTTTGAATTCCACGTGCTCATTCAGTTGTTGCCTGAATATACTATTGCCTTTGGAGCTCACCACCTCAACTGGAAGCCTGTTCAACCTGTTCCTTTGCCTTTCTATGATCATACCTCCTTATTTTTCACTTCCACATATCCTGTCTTATGTTCCACTTATATCTTCTAGTCAGGCTTCTCCAATGATCCCAAGCAAATCATCAAACTAATTTGAATGATAACTCTTAGAGAGCTGCAATAACCTCTCTTTTATGTTTTTTTTCTTCTTCTTCTTTTTTTCCAGAAGGTAAGTAACTAACTGTGCTGGCAGTACTCCCCCTTCTAAATATAAAGAATATCTCTTCATTCCAGTAATATTTTACTTAAATGGCTGCCAGGGATGGCTGTATAATTGATCCTGCCTTCGAGCGGGAGAACAGAATGTATGGCCTATGGAGTTTCCTTCCAGTCTTACATTTCAATGATTCTCTAATGATAAAGGAAAAAGGCAGCACTTAATGCATTTCACTCGTATCACCTCGTAACTGTCCCTCCACATGACTAAATCAGGCTCATTGCACCATCTTGCCCTCTTAGTTACAACAGCACGTGTCAACTTAGCTATTCCAAACTTCTCCCAATACGCAAACCAAACAGGATACTGTAGGCCAAGCTCTGCCTCAATATACATGAGCTGTTCCCATTAGATCAAAGGGAAAGGTAAATATAGCAGAGGCAGAAATTGTCTCCATATGTCACATGCAGCCTAACTGGTGTTTTATAAAATGATACTTACTGTCACCAGCAATCTGTGAAAACACTCCCAATTTCCACGGGATCTTCCCCTTGCCATTCTTTTCAAATGCTTAGAAAAAGGTTAGATCTTTTCACAGGAATTTTTGCAAGCAGAAAGTCTACACTTACTTTTCAACAAGAGCTTGAAAACCTCAGTCCCAAATGCATTACGTGCTTTTGGAGTTCAGAAAGAAAGTGCCCACATTTCAATTTAGATTAGTTAGACACATCTTGATAAAAGTTGAGGTCTGTCTAACCTTCCTTACTGCTGCTTTGAGCAGGGCATACACAGCATTAAGGGCAAACTCTTTCCTCTCAAGTTTAGCTTCTCCTTGATGAATACATTATCTGCAGGATTTTTAGCAGAGATTTTTTTTGTTTTTGAAAATGGCCAGACAAATACTTCGTGTATTTCAGACAGTAGATAACTTCTAGCTGCTGCTTGGCTGACGGATTTTGAGAAATGAATATTCAAAATTCATCATGTCTTGGCTGGTCCCTGATGTATTTTAATTCTTTGATCAGATAAATGGAATTGCTTCAAAAAAAAGCATGTGTCTTGAAGGACTGGGAAAATGAATTCAAAATGTGCTTTCACAACCAGTTAAGGTTATTTACAGAGAGGCTGGGCTTCTACAACCTTTTTCCCCCTAAAATTTGTCGTTTGTTTATTTACAGAATGGGAAGGAAAAGGAGCACAAATCTAACGCCAAAGGGTTAACAAAATGTAGTTTTTGGGGGAAGGCTCAGGTCACACTCCTCTTGAGCCAACGTACGCTTTCAAGACTTTTTATCATCATTAAAATCCTCACCGATAACAAAACCAGAGCTCCTTAACCTTTTTTCGTTGGAAGGTTGGGAGCCCAGCTCGTAATGGGGTTGGGAAGGACAAGCTACAAACATCATGGTTTGGCTCCGGCACTTTTACTTGATAAGTCCAAAACAGTCCACTTTGACAGGCCCTTTATATGCAAGCTTGAAAAATAACCTATTTAGCATTCCCCGGCCCCAGCACATGATTTCACTGGGAAACTATGCAAAAGATACTTTGGAAATAAATATGCACAAGAAATTACAACTCTGTCTGAATGACCCCCTACCTTGGAATGTCTAGAACTGTGAGAATTATAAGGTCAGGAAATATGTACAGGCCTAGTGCCTCGAAAAGTTACTATTCCTTATTAGGAATCTGCACAGACATGGAAGCAGGAGTTGTATAAACTAAAAGGAAGATTTTTTCCTGTCGCTTACATGCCTAGTCCTTGACCTATCCCATTTATAGTTTCCTTTAAGATACTATGCATTACAAGTTCATTTGTTTCCTAGTAGTCCTCCAGCAGTGATCTTCAGATCCAGCCAGTACTGCAGACAGAGCGGGGCTATGTAAGCAGAAGCTTGAGATTTATATGCCTGTAAAATCACAGGTATTCATTTATATCGCTGCTAACAATTTTGAGCTCTGACTCTACAATTTCCAGGTAAAAGGTATCCTTACTCTCTGTCTGAAAATCTTCAATGCAGACATATAGAACTGTTTAGTCTGCTTTACTATAAATAGGAGGTAATATGTTATTTCAAACAAAAAGCATACCATAAACTACACACTTAATTTTGACAGATTGTGCTTTCCTATATATGGCGCAGTCCTGCTGTGCTTTCATGGATCAAACTCCCATTGACTTCAGCTGTGTCTCCTAACAGTGCAATTCCAAATATTGCCTTTTGTTATATTTCACACCTTTGGGGTTTTTCCCTAATCCTTTTCTCTGCATAAAAGTACTGTATTCTGCAATATCCAATTGTAGGCTTGCACAGGCGACACAAAAGCCTCTTAAGAGTGAAAAGCACTTGCAAGAAGAAATTCTCTTCGTTTCCTTTCCTCTCCTCTCCCCCCACCATTCGAGTGACACCATTAGACAATCAAATCTCAAAATTAAGGAGAATACCACTGCTACAGATCACCCCCAAAATCTGCAAAAGGAAAACAACTGCTTTTACACTGTAGATAACCTTTCAGCGAGCATTCTCCTCTGTATCCCCCCAGTTTGCAGTTAAATTGCATGGTGTGTTTATTCTTCTAGTGAACAGGCCCATTATATGACTTAAAAGTGTTGGCGTACACAGCACTGACATGTCCATTACATCCATACACACTGATACGCAGGTTACAGAGAAGTTCAGGTTACCCAACTGAGAATTTGAGCTGCATTTTGGAAACCGAGAGGCAGGACGGATCTCTGGTTGGAGTATTTCAGTTTACACGCTGATAAAGACACCGTCTGTTTGCAGAATATTGGTCCACCGGGTCCAAACAGCGGCAATCAGGAGGAGAACAAGACTGAAGAGAAAGACCCAAGCCCAAATACAAATTCAAAATGCTGGCTCCTACTTTAGACTCTGAGAATTGAAAAAATGAGACTGAAAAGAGGAGACGTGGCTTGTCCTCCTGCCAGTGTGGAAGTGCGGTCTGGAGGATGGGTGTGGGTAAAATCCACCGCACTGGTCCTGGTCATGCCCAGGGCAGCCTGCCTTGTCCCTGCATCCCACAGCTGCTTTACATCCTGCCTTCTCGCTTGCACCAAGACTCGCGCTTTAGGCCGAACAGCCCATGTAGCATCGACACAAATATAAAGTTAAAATAAAACAAACCAACCAACCAACCCTGCTGTACCAGGAATATGGCCCAGCCAGCACTTACTTTCTCAGTGCTTCATAGCTGTGGGGTTAGGGCAGATTTTGCCACATGAGCCTTTCTGATTTGAGCCTACCATTGGTTATCAGAGATTGTCAGCTGTAATTAAAATAGACTAAAAATAGTGTAAGAGGTTTTCTGAGCCTTTAGTTAAGCTCAAAACCTGCCAAAGATGTCCAGTGACTTAGAACTGGAAGACTGAAAAAAAATCTCCTGCGGGGGGGGATAAGGGTTTTGTCTTCGACGCGGCTCTTGCAAGAGGCTCGAGCCACAATTATGAATGCTGTGGGTTGGCAATATCGCTCTGCATGGGTATAAATAACCCACGTGCTGTGGGGCAGCAGTGCACCTTTCTTGGTGCTTTGAGACTTCTCCTTTTTTCCATGGTCCGTGCCATAAATCATTTCTGGTTATCAGGAGATTCTCCACTGACTTCAATGGGAACAGAATTGAACCTTAAGCTGTTGTCAGAGGAGGACGCTGATAAAGGCAGCTCTAGCCACTTCCATTTTATTTAAAGATGTTGTTATGTGCTTTGACAGTTCAGCCCTGCACATTTAAACATTCAGTTACTGTAGCTTTAGTGAAAGTGATTCTCTCTAGCAATACAAATCTCTGGTTACCAAACATTTACTTTATGCTCTCAAAAAGATAATCTAACAACATTCAGAGTTTTCTGTTTCCAAATGAATTCACGATATTCCCTCGTGTTATTGTTACAGACTGTGCAGCTAAATTTAACTCCTTTATCTCATACTGATCTTTCAAATAAAGTTCATTATTATATCAGGTATGTTCACGGTTAGCAATGATTGTTTAATATTAAACACCCTTTGCCAATAAAGCTCCATATATAATTGACTATTACTATCTTGGTTACAGCTGTTCCAATAATAAAAACTATAATTAAAATCACATTCAGATTTCCAAGATAACCACTTTGGCCTCACTCGTGCAGAAAGTAGTACCTTGTAACTGTCCTAAAGACCAGAGCGAGACCATTTCTCCAAGAAAGCCCCTGATCAGTGGAAGACTGCAGAAGCTGTTCCTCTGTGTCAACTGCTGTCTCCTTTGGGAAGAAGGGGGCTGAAATTTTGGTGCTTTCAGGCATATTTCTAGCTGGTCAAATTCTTCAGAAGTCCAGATGAAGTTTTGAACAGTGAGACTTAGCGGAAAAACCTATACCACTTTCTTTAACTTTCTACAATGTTTTTGTAACAATAGTTTTCCTAATACTTTTCCTAATACCAATATAGTTAAGCTTCATATATTTGAATTGCGAAACTTGCCCTGCTCCCTCTGATACTCTCTCCTCTACTTCTTTCCCATCTAGCCCCAACTTGAAAAAACTTTATGGAAAATCTCTTCATATGTATTTGAGTTTGGAGTAGATAATGGTATTCTTTTCCTGAGATAAAAGTAATATAATCTTCTTTGCTTGTGACTCTATCAAAATGCCTACCAAAGAGATACCTTGCTTCGTCATAATGTGCCACAGTGAAGACTTAACATGCCATTACTAAGAACGTTGAGATTAGATGCTAAAAATTGCAGTGGTTTAAAAAAGCAAATCAGTGAATTTGGAAGTTAACTTTGTGGCATGCATTTTTTTGCACCATGTAAGAAGCAAATGATAGCCTAAACTGTAGATTGGTTTAATAGGATAAAGTAGAAAGACATGCCTCCTTACCCATGAAAGCATAGGTAACTCCTGAAGAGCTGCTGCTCAGAGGCAGGAAAGCATGGCTGATACTTCAGCAGAAATCTGGACCTGTTGTCCCCAAAACCTGTAACCATATAATCCTGCATGTCAAGGGACACGCTACCTCCCTGGAATGGGAAAAAGTTTATTCTTTTCTGAACTACGATCATTCTCACAGCTGATATAGGTGCAACTCTGTATGTTACTCTTTTATATGAAATAGATCGTAATATCTCTGTTTACTCTTACAGAACTTTGTAAGTATATATTAATAATAGCTAAAACTACTACCACGTGGAAGAGACTAACAATCTCGCCCTGAGCAGCCAGCCTGCCTTGTGGCAGATTAGGTGGAGATCTGTAAGTAGTAACATAGATAGAGTTGACCTTGCTCTGGATCTACCACCACCTCATCAAAACATTCTCAGGTATACACTCCACAAAAAGAAATTCAACTTAAACATAAACAGCATAAAGAAATCACGCATAGCATTCTCCTCCACTCCTCCATTTATCTTCCTCCTCCAAATATTCAGCTTAAAGAATTGAGATCCTGATACCAGCAGGAACAGGCAACTATCACAGCACAAACTAAGGAGTTCTTCCTTGGTAATCTAACTTTACAATGAACGATTCCAACCAAACTTTCACAGAACCAGATGTGTGGAGTAGCCTCTTGTCTTGACCCAGTCATCTTACTGGAGCATCGTCCAATTTTCTGAACATTACTAAGGATTAGCAGTTCAACTCTTCCTTCTTTCTTTAAATAAAGCAAGCACACAGGGAAACTAAACACACTACATGCTTAAAGGGATTGAAATAAACATAATTCAGTGAGAAAAGGAAATGAATAAAGTTCCTAGCAGAAGACTAGCTCACTGTCACCAGGACTTCGGCTAAAGGCCAACATTTCAGCCAGTGCCCACCAGTGTTATTCCAGGCACTTCGACCACACCACTCTAGTTCACACCCTCTGAAGAACTCAACCCTTGCACATGAGCACGCAATTATGGTTAGGCAGTCTTGACCACTGGAGGGTTTCTTCATTGCTGGGTCATCCTGAAATATTCCAGGAAAAGATCTGTGGCATCCGAGATGTCCTCTTTTCTCCTCTTTATCTCCTCCAGTATTGGTCCCACTGTGGCTGGCTGAAGCTTTCTTCTTTGCTCTTCATTCACCTATTTAGCCCCTGTCTTGCAGGGTGGATTGGGGAGGCTGTGTCAGTGGTTCTCAGCAGAAATGAGATGTTGCCAGTTTTTGAGCAGATTCCTAACTCATCTGAATCGCTCCACACTGGGTGCAGTAATTTAGGAAAGCCCTGCTGATGTGCAGAGCTATTTCGCAATCGTGCCCTTATTTTCAATTCAACTGAGTGAACGCTACTGTGAAACACCTTGCTTCCGAGCTTCCTTGCATTTTAAATTTACACCCAAAATCTGCATTGAGAAAGTGATTTGGTGTTTCCATACAGAAATAAAACCAGTTTGTTTTTATGAGGGTAATGTACCAGGCTACATAAAAATAATCTTACACGGCACTTTAGAGTGAAAATGAGTTTTGGATAATTCAAAACAGTAACCTACAGAGTACTGACCTACAGAGGATCGGTAAACCTGCCCTTCCCCTGCCCCTTGGTACACTAGTTACGTAGGATAGTATTAGGTTTGGTAGCACCCTTCTCATTGCATCATTACAAAGTGCTTTACAAAGCAGCTCTGCTATCATGTCGGGTTCAGTGTGGCTGTTGTCATACATTATTTTCCGAATATGCACAAGGAAGGGTATGTCTTGGACCCGGGACATCAAAAGGGAAACAAGTTTCACACCTGGTCACTCTGGTTTCCCACACACGTCTGCGCACTTTAACGTCATCTGGTCAGCTCGCAGAGCCTGACAAAGCATCTTTATTCAGCGGCAGGTCTGAGCCTCTCACTTGCCGTAATAACTGACCCACTTCTCCCCCCCCATCTAAGAAGCGAACACACATGATATATGTTTTAATGTAATACAGGGCTCCCCTCATTGCATCCCGTTCATTCGACAGCTTCTCCTATCTGGCACCAAAGCCTGATTAAATATTAACATGGGGTGGGTCCTATTATTTCCTGACTTCCAAGAATCCATTGGTAAATTGAGATCTAGCTGCTAAAAATTTCTGACACAACGTAATTTGTATTGAACCCCCTTTCCATGCCAGAGTGCCAGTGTTAATAAATCAGGCTGTTCACATTGAATAAATCTATTTAAATACTTATAAAATATTAAAGATGCATTTGGGAAAAGCCTCTAAGGTGATTGTTGCACCCATGCACCTCACAGTAACTAATTTATTAAAGAGTTTGCAAACCTGGGAAGGAAGGGAAAAGAAAAATGGTTTCATAAACCAAGAGCAGAAGCCAATTTTTCAGCTCAGATGATGAAAGGAAGCATGCATTTCTAATCAAAAAGACAGATACGCCTTTTCTCTCCCACCATTCCCTCAACAGCAAAGTGCCTTTTCATCATCAACAACACTCCATTCCTAATGTCTGCTGAGGCCTTTCTGCACCTTCTCCATACACTAGTAATGTACACACAGCATCCCTTTGAAACAAGAGCCCATTAGCTGTGGCAGACTACCTTTTCACATGAAGTCCTTCCGTTGGTAGTCATCAGCAGAGTGCTAAATCATCCCAACTGGGCATGCTCACATCATGGCAGTGGGATAAACAGGTATTTAGAGCCGCAGAACGAAAATTGCTTTTCTACCTTTCTTGAAGGTTTTTTGTGGGTTTTTTTTTTTTTAGGAAAGGTCATAAACTACACAGGGAACATCTAGCTCTCCTCTCTCACCCCCTCCCCTCCTCCCTTAAATACGGATTTTTTTAACAAATCCACTTTTGCTTACACCCAGGTCATCTGTAATTTTAGACCTTCAACCACCAGCCAGTCCCCTTTAAAGATTACATAGTAAATGCGACCATAAATTTGCCCCACAATAAGAAACGAGTTTGAGCATGCCCTGCAAGAGGGATTTATGTGATTGTTTTCCTTCCAGTGGGCGTGGTGAAGGGATATAGAAACTGTCAGCGAGAGCAGCAAGCGGGGTGATACTTCACAATAGCTACCTGAGTAATGCAAGAGAGATTAAGCCTGAATTGAGGACTGCCATTTCAGAGGACAATTAATTTTCAGGCTGTCGTAAAAGCTCTGTTGACATTTCTCAGCCGAGATTTTGCTTCTCGGTAAGGGTTTAAAGAGCTTTGTTCAATACAGGCAGTGGTGCTGCTGCCATTCTTTGGGCTAAGACTAGGGGAGGGTTCCCCCTAGAAAAGCTTATTCCTCTGACATGCAAGAAAGCTTCTCTGCATTTTGTTAATGCCGACTTCTAGATCTTCACCTGAGAGCCCATCTCAGACTCAGACTCTCGACAGCTGTTTTTCCATAAGTGCTTGATTCGGTATCCTAATGAGGTTAGGCAGACCAAAAATGAAGCAACCAAACTATAAGCAGCTGCCTCTGACCACATTTGGGTGAGGGTCTGCTTGCGAGACCCCTTTGCTAGTCCCTTTCTTTTTAACCCCAGCAAGCACCTAGGAGCACAATAGACTATACCTAGGAATGGGAAATCTATTGATCTCTGACTACGCCATATGTGGGTAAAATGCTTTTCTGCATGCTCAAGACATCCTCCAAGTCAGTAACTAATTTTACCGCAAGAGATGACAGATGACGGTTCCAGGTCCACAATGAGAAATCCTGACTCCTGCCTGACAATAATGCCAGAATTGCCTTTTGCTTTAGTGACAATAATATCCCCTTCATGCTCACTATGACAGGAGACTGGCATCCCCTAAAACTATTTGGCCAGCGTGGCCTGGGGCATGTTCTTCCAGGAGAGTGCCTAAAAGGAGGTGCCTAAGCGAGCTACTGGGCAGCTTAGAGTGCCCGGAGAAAAGAAATGAGCGAGCCAAACTTTGGAAAAGGTCTTCTGCTACAGCGAAGCCACTACGAAACTCCAGATCACGGTACCTGGCTGTAAGCATCCCTGTTGGAAGTGGTTGGCCTTGCCACCGGGTCCAATTTATTACCAGTGACAAATTGCCTGTCAAGAGGCAGCTGCTCTGTACGAATGTACAAATGTTTGTGTACAGAGACCGAAGGACGAAAGGGTTAATTATCCAACAAACTCAGGCAGAAGGGGAAAAAAAGTTTCAAGCTCAGGGAGGTTATCATTGCCTTTTGCGCAGGCTGGTTTTAATCACTTTCTTGTACCTCTCCCTGACTTCATTTATCAAGCCTTCACATAAAAGTTGCAAAGTGAGGTTATTCAGCGGATACCTCCATTCATCTCGGATGATTGACCAGGGTGGTTTGCAGTACAAGCCAACCTGGGTGATGGCATTCCTCTTGTTTTCATTGCACAGCCTGCTTTCATTTTATGCTGTAATTGTGTTTTCACAAAACCATAACCAAGCAGGCTGCAGATCCCAGGTTCCAGATTTATTTACAAACACCCCTGACCAGCCCCCTCCGCCTTCTCCTGTTATCTGCTTTATGCTGCTTTGGATCTTACCGCCAGGAGTCTGGGGTGGATTAGCACAAGATAGGAACTAGATCCAATCTAACCAAGGGGACCTAATCAACCCGTGCTTCCACCCCCGCTCCTCCTCCTCAGCATAAATCCAAGTCCTGCTTTCACACAAACATTTCATGGGAACTGGTATCTGATATTAAATACTTCTTTGTGACTTTGCAAGAGCGGTGTCGACCTCAGGCAGGTAACAGAAGTCCTGGTCTTATTTGACAGAAAGAGGTAAGCTGCTCCGCCAGGAAATTCAGGAGATGTAAGTGAAGAGGCCACGTCTCTCTTGAGGCTGTTCAGGGACCTGAGGATCACCATCTCTGCACCTCCACCAGATGGGCCATTAAGGTGAACGAGGCAAGTTACAGATACTCTTACTACTCAAGGTGAGTATATGTGGGTGAAGAGCAAGAAGAGAGCAAATAGTTTAACCATCTTTGTATTAATTCAAATAAAACCGAGTTGAAGTTTCATCCGCTGGTAAGGCTTCAGAGCTGATCACAAGGCAAAATGTGATAAAAACCTTTTTCCTGCCTTTTGAGGAAGCAAACCCACCAGAATCTGGATCCCGCTGATTACTAAACAGCTGATTCACATATAACGTAAGGGTTTTTTTTGTGCAGCTCAGGAACTTCAGCTGGGGTAAATCAGCATATTGATGGCTCTGAGTCAGTTCACACCACTCCCTTTCAAAACCTGATACAAATTTTTCAGTGTACTTCCTTTGGGAAATGTACATCGAGTGAGAGAAGCCCAGCCAGTGATTATGAAGAGTTCCTGTCGGCACTGTTCATCTGCAGTCACTTTCTAGCCGAAAAGCCTTTTAGATAAAAGTAGCATTTCCATCCAAACAACCTGGACCAGTTTGGGTGGGGAAGAGGAAGGGCGACAGGGCAGGATAGCCGACCAAGTCTTTGTTCTATTTAAAGCATTCCAATAAGACTCCAACCACAGAATATGGCAATAGAACTGATCACAGGGGAAAATGCAATTAAAATACCTTCCTGCATTTTGCAGCCGCAAAATCGTTGGCAAATCACTGTAATCTGGCTTTGCTGAAGTGGAGGGCATGAGTCAATGCACCAGGAAAGAGTTTCAGCTAAGTACTTTTCAAGTTAATAACCTTGCTCAGGGACAGTTCAGAGCCTTTTATACCTTCCCTCATAGAAATTGGGATCCACAAGTGACTTTTCTTACTGTCCTTTGCTTCCACTGCAGTGCTGAAACCTTGAAGAGACTCAGCTCAGTGACTGCGTACGCCAGTTCTGGTGCAGCAGACGGAAAAATTGAAGCTTCAGGTTGATAAAGATTCTGTTGCCGTTTTTTTATCTTTGGGTTTTGTTTCTGTCTCTTAATAGGAGACTGGTTTTGTAGATTACAAATTAACTTTGAGCAAGAACAGCAAGCAAATCCATCCGGCCTGAAGCAAGAAGAGCCTTCAGGCGGGTGTTTGTAGGCTTTCTTTAGAAGGGCTCCCTGGACACGTAAAGGGAGTTCATTAGCGGTGGTTTGTATATCACTGCTGCTATCTTGTTGATAGCATGCTTTTCTCCAATCTTCTTTGTCCGAGTCCAATTCAAACTGGAATTCAGACAGAAATAATAACCAGAGAGGGATTCTCATTCATTTTTTCAACTCCTTCCAAATTCCTTGCTTGCAAAGGTAGTTCTTAGATTGCACCTTTGACAAAAAAGTCTTCCGCTATTGCTTGTGCCTGGACTGAGATCAGTCTTCCTGAGATTATTTATTCTTTTGTGTGTGTGTGTGTGTGTACTGAAGTTGAATATTAAGATTAAAAGGAGCTCTTGGTTCTTTCTCATCAAAGAGCTGAACACTCCCTGACCCCTCAGTGACCTTTTAGGTGATGCTTTGGGGAGTCTAAAATCTTCAAAAAAGCAAAGGCTCAAGACCATGAATGTTATTAGCATTAGATGCTGAGAAAGCCTTTGATCGGGTGGAGTGGAATTATTTGATAATAGTCTTAATACAATGCTGAATTGGAATCACTTTTGGAGGTAGATTTCTTTCTCTGTGTGACCTATAGCAGATGTCAGGATTAATGTAGACAAGTGAAAAGTTTTGTTCTTTTCTGGAAATATTTATAACACAGGCATATTTTATCATAAAGCTAATGAACAGGTTTTTAGCAGGAAGATTACTAAGGTTACCATCCCGCTGAGATGATCGTACCTCGCTATTACAAATGTAAATTGAAACGTTACCTTCCTGAAGAGATGAGAAAAAGATTTTCCTGCGTAGTGTTTGAGACAATAAACTTTGGGACAGAACGGTAATGGAGAAATGAATGCATCAAATTAAAACTTGGCAAGAGAGGAAAAAAAAACCCCTTGGGTTTTTTTCCCCCTAAATTTTTAAAAGACACATTCTCCAGATGTAAGGAAATGAATCATTAGAGAGTAAACCTGGCATTATCCCGTACTGAATCTGAGGAATAAAGCAGGATTCATTCAGGGCTGCTTTTTCTTTGAGGATGGCAAAGATTAGCTGATTTATGTGAGAAATTTTAAGAGAATTTTTTCTCCTAAGATTTCACAGATTCCCTTGTTTCAGGATAAAAATCAAGTTTTGTGGGCTTTTTGTTTGGTTTTCTTTTTTCCAGTAAGTGTCATTGTAAATCAAAACTTCTAGAAGATTTTTCAGAAATTCTTGTCTTACTGTCAGTTCATCATTATAATCAGTGTAACCTTTTTGTTGCTCGTTTCACTGCGCTAGCCTATTTTATATCTCCTGAAACCAACAAGGGGGAAAAAAAACGCCCTATTTGAACTTTACCCTGTGATGTAATATCTCTTTGTTTGTACTCCAAAATTTTATAGGCCTCCTTTGCTATTGTGCCTTATTGAAAACTCATGCCTTATTTGCTGTTCATTATTATCTTTTCAATATTTCTGCTTCTTAAGATTCCTCATCCTCTTCAACATTTGTTTCAAATGATTTTTTTCTGCAAAGGTATGCACTTGCATTTTTGAAGGGAACTGGCATAGTGCTATTATCTATCCATTTTTCTAATTCTCCTGGTCTCTGTCATGAGCTGTGTGTTGTCCAAGAGAGATGTTTGCAAAGTATATTAGTTAAGAGTCTGCAGATCTCAAATGTCTGGCATGCATGGATGATGCAAACAGGTTTAAAGACAGGAGAAGGTAGGCTTGAACTTTTGTTTACTTGTGAAACAGTAAAAATTAATAAATGGATGAGGAAGACAGTCCATTCTAAACACATACGATAACTCTGCTAAAGTCAATCCTAAAACACAGTGCTGCTGTATTTTTAATGCACTTGCAAAGTTTCATCTGCAAATTTCATTAATATACTCCTGTAGATCCAGGATGGCTTCTCCTCAGGAGTCTCTACTTTCTGGATCATAAAGTTGTCTTCACTATAATTTAGGAACCTCTGCGATGATGCATGTTCAGCTGTATTTGTTACTCAACAGATGTCTGGGTAGTTAAACTCCTCCATGAGCCTTTATCAGTACTTCTATTCTGGGATTCCCAACTGGTTCAAGATGTACCTCTCCTAGTCGGCAGCAGTACCACTGCTCAGAGATCAACACGCACAGCTTGGGTCAGGCTTGTTTGGCATGGATCTAGAGTGGCTGGTCGCCCTGACTGCCACCAGTCTCGCTGCTCAAGTTGACTGAGTAGGCCTGGAGTCAACGTCTTGTTGGTTCCTGCTCAAGAAGGACCAGGTTACAGGGGCAGCTGGGGATAGGTCTCACGTTCATAATTCTTGAGACCATCTGCTGTGGTAACTGTCGCTGCTCTTCCTGTGGGGCTGCCGCCTGGGCTTGCTGCTCCTCCATAAATTTCGACAACACCTGCTGCTCTCGCTATTCCTTCATATATTACATCTACAACAGAAGCTCAAAAACACGCGCTGCTCACACTTCATTTAAACAGCTACCTTCCCGACATAACGTGCTGATTCCAAAGCCGCCCCTTCGAGCAGTTTGGTTTCAATAAAACAGGCGTGATAACGAGTTAACAACGCTGAGGGTGAACATCTCTTCAGACCTACCCCAGGTTCTTCAGCCATTCCAGCTGCTCTTCCCACTCCCTGGGTCATCTCTTGTCTTGGAGAATCACTTGTGCCTGCCTCGGCCACTGGTTTCAAGGACTCAGCAGGATGCATTTAACCTTCTGCCAGAAGGATCAACACCCGATAGCAGTGTGGGAAAGTTTTAGGCAAATGATGCCAGCCTGCTCTATTCCCTTAGGCTACTTCTTTGCATTACATACTAAGGAGCTTTCCCTAGAGCTGGTCAAAGAGTAAAATAATAATCTGATTTGCAACTAGAAGTGCTGAATCTGGATCACTATGATTCACAGAGTCATAATATTAGTTATTAATGAGTATTCAGCCTACTGCTGGGTATCCATGAAAATGCTCCCAAACCCTCAGAGTTTAAGGAATTTTAGCCTGAATGATATTCACCCAGGAATTTACATGTTGTCATTCTTCCATCTAGAAATATTTGTCATCCAGAGACCAGAAAAAATCCCAGCTGCTTTTTGGTTTTTGAGCAATCAGAAATGAATAAACACAGTCAAAATAAATGGTTTATTTTGAGTAAGCTGAAAAGCAATTGTCCTCTTTCTGCACTGGCTGTGCACCCGTAAGTATTAAATTTACAGGTGTCGGAACTGGTTTGCAAAACACTTCTTATTAAAAAGATTATTTTATTTCCACCTCCCAGCAAAGACATAGCTAAACTCTGCTGTAATTTCAACTAGTCCTGTTCTGCACTGCAGCAACTGGTGAAGTTGCTCCTCTGCCATGGGAAGTTTTGACTCCATTATAGGCACCTTTCACTTTGTCTGAAGCCAAAGTGCTTCCTTCTCCCACTGAAAATGGGCAAGAAAGGAAGGAGGTGAGACAGTATTATTTGAATATCCCCATCAGTTTTGGGATTTTTGCCCCTCTGCTAGTTTTTCTTCCCAGTCACTTAGACTATGCTGATAAAAGGCAGCATGTGTTTCAGGACACTACTCGCCATTTAAAAAGAAGATAGAGTGCAACCAAAAAGAATTCAACAACTAAACTGATCTCCTTTGCCTACACCCCTCACCAAGAATCTGACTACTTCTGGCTAGCTAGCAAATATAAAGTCAAACACCTGTTTACCAGACACAGAGCTATGTGTCTGCTGTTGCCGATCCATCTGTGGAACATAAACATAACTTTCACCAGCTGCTTCTTTTAGCATGGGCTGGTAATGGAAGCCATTATAGAGCATATCAACAACATACTTTCCTAATAATCATGGGCCAGTGCATCACAGGGTGTAAACTGGCAGAGCCTCACAGAAGGTGATACTGATTTACACCATCAGAGGACCTCATCCCGCTGTGTTTGTTTTCTTCACACTCTTCTCCTTTTAACACCCTTATTTTCCTAGTTTCTGGTTTTTTCCATTATATTATACTAACGAGGCAACATGTTGTGGAATAATTCCTGGGCCAGGCTCAAGCAGTAATGCATAATTACCTTGGGTACCATACAGCCTCAGTATTAATGACTCTAAGAAAACCTCTGAAGATTCAGAGGTGTGATATTGCAAAGACTCTCAACTGGATTTGGGCCAAATGCCCCATTCGTATAAATATGCTCAACTCAATTGACTTCAGGAGAATTATGCCTGCTTTTGTTTGTTGCAAATGTGCTGTAGGTGATTCACAAAATCATGCCCAACCACGTCCACACTCTAGATTTAAGTCGAGCTTGAAAACTCACAGTGCAAACAGCAGATTTCTTTTTGTCTTGCATGAAGGCTAGTGTGTTATGACCATAATTAAATTGCTGATAGATCCCTTTATCTCTCAGGCTGCTCCAGGATGCAGTAATGAGGCTCTGCTCTTGACGAGCATCAACATACCTCTTTCCAGGTCAGGATCTTGATGGTGACCCAAGACAACATTCATCCTCTGACCAGGCAGTTCATTTTCCTTTCAGTGTAAAGGGCAGAAAGGCTGCGGGACTTTTTGACTCTTCATTTTCCAGTCAGGAGATAACCTGGAACTCAGAAAAGAAATTCCATTAATACCTGAGGCTCTCAAATGGGAAAAACTTGTACAGCTTTAGAGATGTCAAATTTAGGGAAGCCCATCCTGTTGAGCTCAGCCCAGAAATGGTAGCAGTCCCTGAGACTTATCCATTAGAATTCGCTTTCCTCTTAGTAATTTTGTAACATACGCTGAACAGTGCTTTCCAGGACTTCTGCAATTGCAAAAAATCAACGCTCACCTCTAATATATTCCGACTTAAAGTGTGCAACCTTGTTTAAAATGCACTGCTAAAGCATATATTTTCATGTATCGTTACGTCTAAATGCATGATAACCAGGTTGAAAATCAAATTATCTGTGTTAAGGTGAATATTACAATGTGACTATTGCCTGCTGTGCCGCGAATGAATCTTGTAAACACAATCAAATCTCTCTCCCTCTCTCCCTCTCACACACACAGAGAGACACATGCACGCCCTTGCACAAGAAAAGAGATTCCTCACCTTCTGCCATCGTATTGTCACAGCAGCTCATGTTTATTGTGAATGACATCTTCAGCTACAACTCAGCATGAGCTCCGGTATGCTGGAGCTGAACATCCTACCAGGAAAATCAGCAGTGACATTAAAGTTGTTTCATGAATAATGAAAAAATAAATATCACATTTACTGTAGGTACACAAAATGCTTTGTTTAACTAAAAGCGTTTGCAGAGAAATTCCAGGTCTCTGAGGGTAGATACTATTTTATTAACTGTGGATAGAGAACTTATTTAGATGGAGCTGTTTTCATTATATTGGTAATTTTCTCAATTATACAAATGAGCGAACATGTGATCAGTACTATCAGTAGGATACAGACTTCTCTTTTACAAAACTCTAAACTCTCAGAAAATCACAAAAAAGCAAATCCTCCGTGCTTGCAGCCAGTGAGTCTTTCAGCCACTTACATTCGGTATAAGGAGGTTTAAATATGTCTCCCAAGTCCAAATTTGTGTAATAACAGTTTTAATAATTTATGGGGGTAAAAAGGCTTCAGAGACAGTAATGCAATTATGTAAGTGTATAATGCGAAAGAGAATTCAATTGTCTTGATGCCATACAAGGCAAGCTTATTACAGGATACCAGCAAAAGACACTCAAAACACGACTGCACTGCGTCCAGAGTTTTGCTGGCAGCATCAGTGTGTGTTCCTGCCAGCCGTCAGAAGTTCATAATCAAAATTTCAGGGAGAAGAAACAAGCCTAGTATGAATTACGGGGTTACAGTGACCAGAGATTTATATAAAAGTTATCTGTAGTGGAAATGCTATATTTTGTCCTATTAAGGACTGAGCAAACACACTTTTTACATAGCATTAGTTTGTCAGGCAAAAGTGAAATCTTTCAATGATTTCAGGCTTTGTCCTAGACTGAAATTAGTGATTCTAAAATGCAACAGCTTTTAATGAAATGCAAATATACTCGCTTCCAGAAGTGGAATACAGTCTCGCTACCGTCCCTTAAAAAAACCAAAAAGGGCTGTTATTCCCCATTCTTTGGAATGTCTCATCCATATTCATAGCAAGAACCCTGAGAAATGTTCCAAAGTGCCAAAAAGTATGAAAACTAATACCAAACACATTGTCAATATCCTACTAACTATTGCTTAAGAACTTATCAGCATGGAAATAGTTATTCTCAGTAGAACTTTCTGAATGGCAATCATAAATAATCAGCTTCATAAATAGTGCAACTAGTAAGTTGAATTAGTGATTCAAAAGACGCACCTTCTCTCTCAAGGAAGGTGAACAGATTTTTAGCTTTTACTGAGGCAGGCACAAAAACGGTGTCTTTCCTATAAACCTAGGTCTTCCATTTTTTATATAGAGTAGTATACTTTATGACTTCTTTCTTGTGAGTTCAAGTTGCCTGTATTTCCTATTCAGAGAGAAATGCTCATTTCCTGTTTAAAAACACACATGTATTTACTCTTATTTGTTTAACAACATTCTAAATGGCAGTAACAAAAAGAGCAGTAAACAGAAATAATCCACCTTATTGGTACCTGTACACAAAGCCTCTACTCCTTCTTAGTCTTTGCCTTTAAACAACACAGAAAATTAAGAGGAATTTTTTTTTCTTTTCGACATGTGCCAATGCTTGCAGCAAAAAAAATAAGGAGATAACTCTAAGGTACGTTATCTCTTTAGGCTTCCACTACTGTCAGGTGGGCTTAGGCAGGTGGTTTAGAGTTCCCCCTTATTAGTTGCACGGCCAAATCATGAAGTGAGGGAGGGCCAACATTTAGATCTGACATGCAGGAAGAGGTGCATCAGGTATCCCTTGTCATGCGGTCAAAAGAGTTAAAAGTAAGCAAATGTATGAGCAAGTAAAACCCATGTATAAATGGGGAATGTGTCAGTCAACAGCAATGCAAGCTGTGTTTCTATCTGTTATACAAGAAAGGTAAAAGTATTCTACTAGGTCACTTAGTTACTTCAACCATATGGAATCCAAAATGTTCAGAAAATTAAAAATCCATTTATTCCTCCAAAGTTGCATTCCATCTGTTTTCAGACATTTATGGAATCTTTTTGCATACAGGATATGGCAACCACTGGTGCCTTGGAAATATTTCTTCCCTGTGCAGCTCACAGAAAGCCAGGCTGGATATACACGGCACTGGAGTAAGTCCTTTTTTCAGGTGCTCTTATTTCTCTTCAAAATATAGGAAACTCTAGTCTTGTTTTAAACAGAGGAATCATAAAATCCAGTGCATTATTGTCTGCAAAAATGCAACAGGAACGTTTAATCTAAAAAAAAAAAAAATAATCAGGCTATTCCCTGCTCTTTCCACCTTGAAAATTTTAACTTTCCTGCCAGTCTGTTTCTCATTTTCAGCTTGTGGAGACAATAAGAATGATTCAGATGCTATGAAGGAATGCAGCCTGGCATGTAGTGATCTCCACCCTAAAGATAAAAGTGACAAAATTACCCCAGGAGTTACGAGCTCTAGTCTTCATCAATCATTTTTCAAGAAATATTTTATTTCGTTCAACTACATATTGTGCCTAGATCTAACTGGGGTATGGTCCCCTTCCTTCTATCCTCGTTCTCAGCATCTTCAGCTTCACCAGATGGAAGGATATCATCTGGCATGCAGGCCAGGCCAAATTTTCTGTATATGACACAAACATCCACATTTCCTCTGTTTCCTTAGGACCTTCTTTCCTTCGCAGTCAATGGCTCATACAATGGTTCAGCATCAACGAGCATTATCCTGCTTGGTGCTGAGAATATTTTATCCCCTGGTGAAGCTCACCCATCAGGTAAGTACAGGTTATATCTATATTGTCAGCTAAGTTACATTCCCACTTCTCTCCTGATTATTCACACCTCACGTTAAATCACTCCCAGCCTCTGCGTTGGGAGCTGAAAGACATTCAGCAGGTAACTCTGCCCCAGGACTATTTCTTACAGGTCAAAACCACATCAGGTTTGGTGATCTTAGAGTCCTCCAACGCTACATCAGAAGTCCTTTGCACCATAAACACCCTTCATGCCCTTATGCCAAGGCCCAGATTACTTCAGAGTATGTGACTAAGGGGGGGATACATGTCTTCCACTATCTACATCTGCATTTTGTTCACCTCCCCAAATCATTTGGGTAACCGGCAGGTGACTGTCACATGGAAAGACAAAGCACTCAAAAATCCCAAGCCAGCACATCAAAAAGCAGAGAACTAGCTTTTAAGTGTAAGACTGCATTTAAAAAAAAAAATATACTGAAAAAGAAAATCACAAACAGTGGATGATTTGTTTTGGTCTTTGCATTTTGTTTTGAATGTCGGGTCATGTCTTCACATTTTCTTCTGCAACCCCAAGGGCAAGAAAAGAAAAAGGAAGTTAATATTCGTACTTAGTCTCATGCCATCCAAACTTAAAAATGACACTTCAAAAAAAAAAAAAAACCACACAAATTCAGTGAGAGTATTGCAAGACTCTTACTGAGAACTGGTACCAGTGACATCAAGTTCTGCTATAACAAGCCTGTACTTTTCATCACTCCAGGTTTGAAATCCACCAGGTTTGACTTTGGGGTTGAGGACCACATGCTAAAAGACCATATTCAATCAGCAGCAGAAGCAGAGACTAGATTTCCTCCTTTTTTTGACAAATATTCTCCTTCAGTCATGGGGAAAGCTGACACTGAGGAAGCTTGCTGCCCAAGATGGACAAAATGCAAGTGGCAAAACAGCAAAACTAGAAAAACCTAACTGGTGCAAGAAGGGCTGCCGAGGAGCATCCGGAGAGTGCATCCATCCACATGAGGCAGGCACACATCTCCCTGGGTGTCGTCATCTGTCCACACAAATAAAATACCTCTCTCTCAAAAGTTAAAACTAATTAAATGTTTCCTTTGATTACACAGAGGGACTTGGACCCACACCTCCTTATCAGCTGAAGCGCCTGCACTGCTTCTCTTTAGTTTTACCCATCCCCTGCTAAGTTTAGAAGAAAAGGCAACAGCTGTGGCTACTGACAGAACAAGGTTGGCAGCTGCAAAACTGAGATGCCACATTTCAGTATATAATTTTCTTTCCACAGTGTCTCTCCCTAACTTTCCTCTTTAAGAGGCACTTAAAATCCATGTGTCTGACTCAATTATTGTTATTGTAGCTGCGGAACAGAATGTGATGCTGATGAGGGCCTACCTGCCTAGTTAGCTTCCCTTTCTGGATGCTTTCTTTCTTTGATTCATCATTGCTTGTGACACATGTATTGTCTAAACTATGTTCAAGAACAAGTCTCTAATACATTCAATGAAGAAGGTGAAAAATCAGAAAACGGCGTATCCGTTGCATGCATAAATTTATGTGCTAACTTTAAACATCCTATTTCTGAGAAATATCTTATATAGAAAGCACGGTTTCATTGCAAATTAAGAATAACATTTGCAATAAAATTAAGAATAAAATTGCTTTGGCTTCCTTTGATTAGGAGAGCACCGACATTGCATCAATGCTCTGTCTTTATGAACTCATCTAGAGATCCTGCGTTCCTTCAGCGTTCAGTACATTATCAAATCATAGCCGAAGTACTATGAATTCATGCCCCAGAGGGCATGAACCCAAATTTAAAGTCATCATCATTCTGTATATTTTCTCCTCAGTTGAAGGTTTTATGATACAGGCTGAATGTCTTTCCAGGACAATCCTAAAAATAAGCTAATGCAGTGGGGACTGAATTTATTGGACATGTACACTCACCTTCAGTTGATGTTCTCCCTAGGTCAGTTCTCATGTGATTGGCAAGGGATCGTGACAGCTTGTATCTTCTTGTGAGAAACCTGTGTAGACACTGGTAATGAGAACTGCCACTCAGTCCTCCCTGACAACAGCTACTGCAGTGGCTCTGGGCCTCTGAACTAGCTACTGCCTCTGGAAAATCCTGTTTCCCAGTGTCTTCTCCTCCGCAGGCACACACCTAATTGCATGTAAACATTCTGTAATTTATTACGCGACACAAAAACATCAGTACCTTCAAGCTGAAAATACAGCGGTTGATAAATACTGAAAAACTACAATTCCAAAGTGTCACCTACGATGTAGCTCTCCAACTGCCTTCCCTGACTGGTTGCTGAACTAAGGATACTTCCTCAGTAATGGAAAATCTGAGAAGGGCCCAGTCTCTTTTTTAAGGAGCCTAATTCTTAGTCAAAGTTATGAGTGTTGAGGCTTGTAATTCAGTTCAGTTTTGAAAAAAAAAAATACTCCATTCAGGTTGAAATTATCAGTGCATTTTCTCTGTAGTATTCTACCTCAATCAGCATGAGAATAAAAAGGCTCAATTACTTATTAGTATATTTTTACCCATAATTGATATATTCACAAACTGTTAATGACTGCAACTAAGAAAGAAAAGAAAATGAAAGAAAAGTAATGCAATAGGAAAATGAACATGAAGCATTTCCAGTTCACAGCTGCATTTGCAAGAGACTAAAGATAAGGCAAGATGTTTGGAAATATTTGCAAATGAAAATGAGGCTGAAATATTTCCTTGTACTAGGATATCTACAGAATGAAACTTGGATTCTATTCTCGGCTTTGTTGCAATTCGGAGATATCATTTCAGATATAGCTTCCCTGTCTGTGAAATGGGGCTAACAATAGAGCTGTAGTTTCCTTGCACGGTGCCCAGTTATTAGATCTCATCATGTTAAATAGCAACTTTTTTCCCCACAGTAGAGGAAAAAAAGAGCCAGAGCAAGGTGGTCAGGAATCGTTGAGATCCAGGGTTGAAAAGGCAGTGAAATCTAATCTCCAGACCACGGAAATCCGTGGAAATTAACTTCAAAACACTGTTGATTTCAGTGGTTTTGGGATCAAGGTTTAGGAGAACAAACTTACCGCACGAAGACAAGTCTGTTTTCCAGCGCAATGCTTGACTTCTTGATAGGAGCAGCCTGTCAGACAGCAGCAGACTGTACCTTTGGGGCAACCCTACACTGAAGGGTTGTATATAGTTGTAGGGTGTCCAGGAGCATCTCAGGGAAGGAGTTCTCCCTCTGCTCTCCCCACAGCTTGTTCAAAACAAGAAGAAGGATGTTCTGGCTTACCCCTGCGGTTAAGCAGAAAATATTTGGCATCAGATCAGGTGTGCAGAGCCCCGAGGAGCAAGGAAGCCAGGCTGTGTGGGAAGGGGCAGGCACAGGGACCTCCTTCTACTTCCTACCCCTTCCCACTCCAGTGTCAGGCCTGCTGGCCAGGGGAATTTCAAACGCATTGTGCAGAATCACATACAGAGCACTGAGCGTGCCAAAGCTGGAAGGCATTGCAACCATTGCAAGGCTGAGTTCATTTTCCCAGTAACAATCCAGCCCAAGAAGAGCACGGCACAGTGTATTAAGCATCTTGATAAAGTTTTATGCAACCACTCTTCAAAAACCAACCCAGAAATGGCAGTGCTGTATTTTTAGACAGATAATTACAAGGGTACTCCCATATATGTGCTTCAAAATGAATCCAGTAGTGTAATCATGCAACGGGTCAGAAATTACTGAGTGAATAGTACCATTTCCTTTTTAGACTTCTATTATAGCATGGTGGCAGCGTAATTGTGCCGTATTTGGGTAATGCTTCGGCACAGTGCACAGGGGAGTAAGTATGGAGCTCTATCCCTGTTCACGGACACTTCTCGTTGAAGCATGCGCCCACCACAGACACAACACACCCTTCACTTCTATCATTGTTAAACTATCTGTTCCCTGCATTCAAAAGTCCCACTAAATTCAACATCAAGCCCACAGATTTCTACTCCATCGACTGCACCCAATTTTCAGAGGATGCAAAACCCAATGTGTTGGTAGTGCCAAGCTCATCCAAGACAGCCCACAACCCTCTTCTCAGGGATGGGGGGGGAGAACAATGTTAAGATGTAAGCACTGTTAATCTGTGGAAAAATGCATTTTAGAAATATTACGGAAAGCTCAGAACTATTATTGCAATCCCAGGCGACACAGGCGGAAGATGAAATCTAAAGGAAATCACAACATCTTAAGCACTGAAGTACAGTTATGGCAGACAAATAATTAGAACTCTGCGTTTTAGACACCACGCAGTATCATTGCGCTTAAGAGCTCATGGTGTCCATAGTATTTCAATTTTGAAACAAATAAGCTTTTGCTTATTCCTCTCTCCCACCACTCTTCACTACTGTGTAATAATCTCTATACTAGTTTTCCATGTACTAGTAGAACAGGTACCTCTGAAAAAAATATTCTGAATTAAAGATGGTTGCAGGTTTGTTTTTTTTTTTAATGTAACTGTTTAGCTATTAGCAGAGGCTGATTAATGGAAAATTCTCTTCTAGAGAAATTTGTGAACTGTTCCTTTTCAGAGCTGTTCTTGTCTGCCATTCCTGCCAGTGACCACTCTGTCCTAGCTCCAGCCTTTCCTGCTCCCTGTTGATGTGGTAAAGGAACTAAGTGTGTACCCAACAGGCACTAGTAGTCAATCCCTAATTACGTTTGAGCCCATTTCAGTTCAGGTTTGATTCTAGAGATCTTGCTAACTTTGAGAAGTACCTCATTTCCACTGGCGTGGTCATGAATATCAGCATCTCTTCTAGCAGGAGGAGGTCAAAACTGTTCTGAAGGTCTACAATGGCACAAAGGACGATTCAGCTGGTACCCCGGGATTGTTCTTGGTTTACATAACATAGAAAGACAGCTAGAAAATTATTCTCGCCGAACCTGACTAAAAATATGTTTGCAACATCATTAATGGATTCTATTTCCTGTAACTGAAAGGCAATTTGATAAATCATCCTTTGCCATAGTGCCACTAATTGCAATGGATTCTGAAAAAAAAATCCAAAATGATTTTTTTTAGAAAAGCCACAAATCCTGAAGGTACACTGCTGGCAAGCCCTCGAGTGTTTATATTACAAGCCAAGCAATTTAAATAATCCCCAAGTTCATTACGTTCAGCTGGATGCTCAGGAGACGTCCTCTCTTCCATTGGTTTCCAAGAATACACCAGTATAGAGCGTCTTATTTTTCACAACTGATAGGTTTTGTGTGGCTACGACTAAATTACAGTAGCAGGATTTTAACAGCTGCGGAAAAGACTATAAAACTTTCTGCCCCTTATTAACTACTGTGTGACTATTAGGTTTATGGGCAATGTTAACGTTGCAGCATAGGAACAAAAACATTGTAAATGGTCTCCAAAATGTTGGGAAGCAATTTTCCCCAAGAGAGGCAGGAGGCCTTTCCAATACCGGTAAGGTATGGAAAGGGTCATGTGGCACACATGTAAAACTAGATTAAACTCTCTGTTGCTAAGTAATTAAACCTAATTGTAAACCTGGGCAAGTGCTAATTTTAAAACTGAGCTCCCTGTTCAGAGCTCCAAAATCTCTATTGAAAGTTCATGGAAAATGAAAACTGCCTCTTTAAAAGAAATCAGCTTGCAGCTCCCCAGAACGGAGCCCCTGGGCAAGTGGTTCAAAATATGATTTTTATAAACAAATCTGACA
Source organism: Fulmarus glacialis (assembly GCF_000690835.1). Lineage (NCBI taxonomy): Eukaryota > Metazoa > Chordata > Aves > Procellariiformes > Procellariidae > Fulmarus > Fulmarus glacialis. The sequence continues at coordinate 87,987 of NW_009222526.1, forward strand.
TAGCAAACTTAATGCAAAACCCTATGCATATAACATCACTTATGTGTGCAACTCGTTTAAATTATAGCTGTAGAGAGAAGGAAATAAAACTGGCATATTAACCTTTGGCACAACAGTGCTCACATACTAGCGATGTTCAGCAGCAGATGATATTATTGTGACTCCCACTAGTATTGTCATAGTGAAGGGTCTGTCAGAATTCATGTTCGAAACCTCTACAGTCAGAGTTTATTAATTCAGCCATGAGCATCCATTCCAGACTACCTTGGCACATACAGTCTTAAGAGCAAAATCTTTTTTACTGCAACTTCCTTTTCCCCATCACCGTTGTATTTAAAGTCGCTGAATGCAAAAATAAAATAAACAGAAATTCATGAAATACAGCATTTCCTGATCACCATCGTATTTAAAAACACTGAACGCAAAAATAAAATAAACCAGAAATTCATGAAATATAGCATTCCACAGCTTATTGCCATAAGCTCATTGGATGCCTTGCTTCCCAAATGTCGTTTTTAAGGAATGGTCTGCTAATTCTTCCTTGAGAGAGAGGACCCTTTCCAGTAGTTCAAAAGGACAAGCTAAATGCACAAGCAAGACAGACTTAAAAAACAACTTTTACATGAAAATTAAAACATTCTCAGGTTTTTTTTGATGAATGCTCCACATTAGTGAATACATTCCTATATAACTTACAAAAGCATCATATAAAATGAGCCTTCCTTGTTAAATAATGACTTACTGTGAGTAGCTTTGACAATGTCACTCAGGCCCTGATATACGTTCTCAGCCTGTCTATACGCTCTAAAACATTTTTGTCAAAAGTTTCAGACACGGAACTTACATAACAGCTTGGGGTGTCCTTTGATTTGGTTTCTTCGTGCATCTTGAAAATGAAAAATGGTTCGTTAGGTATGAAGGCCATGAGGTTTACCTGTGGGTAAGGCTGATTTCACCTGGAGAACAGTTAGCCTTCAGAGTGACGGTAAATGCAGACACAACCCAGCACAGGTCCAAGTGAGAACATTTCTTGGCTCTTTATTTCAGAGAGTGACTCATAAAAGGAAAAGCATTAAGCCAAAAATTTCAGAACTAAACAAGTCTACGAAGTTGACATTAAGTGAACCAATCCTCAGAGATAGTAAATAGGACAGCAAGAGAAGTTTTGGAGTCCCATTGCAATTCCCTTGCCCACGCAATGAAAGCGAAACAAGTGCAGACCTGCTGCTGTGCTGGCGGATACAATGCTTGAAATAATCATCTGGTTATTGGCAAACCCATTAGACTTGAGAAAAGTTACTTTACCAAAACATCACAGGGCCCTAGCAAGACACATTTATATTATATATATCTAAATCACATCTAGATAGACTGGTTTAAGGAACCCTCACTTCCTCTATTTTGTGGAAGAATCCTGAGAGCCACCTCTATTCCTCTATTTCCCTGACTCCCTTCTACCCTTGGGCCAAGCTGTGACATGGGCAGTGCTAGGCAAAGGAATATGTGAGGAACTCTTCGTATTGCAGGATTAAGAATGTGACGTCTTTTCTATCCTTATTTCCTCTGATAAAACTGGGACAAATCAGGAGAGCAGAAGCTGCTATGCAAGCTGTACCTAGCACAGGGCCAAAGATCAATGCATGTGAAGCAGAAGGAAAAAAAGACAGATTTTGAGTACCAAAAATAAGCTGCGAAGAAACTTAATCCTCAAAGGTCAGATGTACATCTGAAAGGCCCAGGCCATGCCTTTGTATCAGAATGTTACAACATTAGCCCTAATGACTTAATAGTTTTGCCCTTGACTTGTGTCAACAGGAACCTATCTTATTACATGGTAAATTAGTTGCTTCCAGCTACTCCAGACTCCTAGGTGATGGGAAGACAGAGGCACTTCTAGCAAAATTAGAAATGTAACCTAGTACCTAAACAGTGCTGCTTAGTAGTATTTAGTAGCATCTTAGTTTTTGTATATGTGTTTGAGTAAAGGAAGGCTGGCCACAGCGTGGGGGAAAAGCTACCACGTTTGGCATTCAGGAGCCAAAATTAAAAGGAAGGCATCTCCTCTGCATGCTGTTGTGCAGTGTCATCAAAGGTCATCGTCTGCTGCAGATATCAAGGGATAATGAGCTAGGGTCAGGCGTAATGATGGTAGGCTCTAGGTAACAGAGGACGCTTTCTTATGCTCCTTCCCTTTTCTCGGAGAAGTTTGCATCCTTTACAGACTTTCTTCACATCCACGCAGAAATAGTTTCCAAGCCTGGCACAGCACAAAGCCACCAGGTGACCAAGATGCATTAGCACCTAACTATTCAGAGCCTCTCCTTGCATAAAAAAAGGACAACCAGTAGTTTCTAAAAGAGTTACTGTTACCAGGCAATTGTCTCATTCTATTTAAATTGAGAAATTCCGTATTTTCTGATTTATCTGGAAGGCTTTGTTTCACATCTGCCCTAAAAACCTGTCTCCTGTCAGCTAGACAAAGGGTTACTTTTCACAATAAATACACAAGAAGGGAGAGACATGCTTATATGGTTATGTAAGTCTTCTTTAAGGAGTTTTACAGGCAAGTAAGATGCAGCCCCAGACACTAGACTTTTAAATCATTTAAAGCTGACATAAGCTGATCCTAGGCACAGTTTATAATCATGTTTTTACTTTTCAGCTCTGACAATTACAAATTGTTTGTATTAGCTCCACAAGTATTCCTATTCAGCAGTATTGTCAAAGTCCATTCATCCCAGTCTCATAACAGCACACCAATCCTTTGCTCTGCCAGCCTCCATCCATAACCTTCATCCAACTGTTACCCACCACGTGGGGAAGGGCAGGAGAGATCTACAGCCTGCAAAACAAACCCTCATCTGCAATCTGTGGTAGTCGCAGTTTCCCATGTTTCAATGTGGTTTTCAGGCCATCTCAGCCTGACAGGAAGAAGCCTGGCATCCTCTAAGCATGTTGCACTTGTAACCTTTGAAGATGTTCAAAAGAAAAGGGAAAAAAAAAAAAAACCCGAAAGGTCTTAACCATTTTGCATGAAGTTGCATGAAAAGTCTTGGGGCCTAACTTGACTGGAACTGTTTTAAGTACTTCTCTACTACAGCAGCGGTGCGTCATATGAAAGGCTTTGTTTGGCATCTATCCACAGTTATAAATAAAAAACATATTTATCTTTGGTCATGCATATAATTTAAAAGTCGGACAGAAGAAACCTCTTTTCTCCTTTTAAATCTGTAGCAAGCCCAAGATAAATTCTTATAAATTATTTCTTTTAAAAGGAGGAAAAGAAAAAAACAATAACAAAATAGCTTGGCTATTTGGAAATCTGGAAAACAGATTATTTCTTTGGATGGAACAAAGTGTGTGTATGTGTCATCATGACTTTAAACAGTTCCACGGTTCCCCATGGAAATACTTAATTGAAGCTAATAAGATGTGGAGTTATCAGTGGTTTGCCATGATAGATTTCATATGGTCTCTCCAAGATGTTTTACCTCCTTTAAAACTTACTGACCTAAGATTGTGTTAACTGGTGATCTGAGCAGCAACCACCACAGATACTAAATTTGAGTGAAACCCCACTCACAGAGGGAACAGGAGTGTGGGCAAACCCCTTGTAACTCCAACCTCTATGCAACACAAACACTTAAACTCCTGATTTGTAGCATGTGGGACAACCTCCCATAGAAACCTTCAAATGAAAGACTTATTTGCCTCTTAGCACTTGCAGCTAAGAGGCTGAGTCAGAAGTCCTTTCTTTTGGCATCACAAAATAAGGAAAGAAACTATTGTCAGCACACTACAGACCCCACCAATCTTCCCTCAATTACTATGCTTCATAAAGTTATCCTACAAGCTCACCCCCCTGATACTACAGAGGACAGGCCCACCTTCTTCCATTAAGCAGATTAGCTGATCATGAGTACATGCTAAGAAAATTTTTGATTAGTTACAACTATTTAAAAAAATTGTACCCTCTTACATCTCAGTTTAGAAAAGTAAATGCCTGCTGCATTTGAGATGGATATATAGTGTTCATAGACAGTAATGTATTTTTAACCATAAGCACATACCTACACAACCTAGCGGAGAGCCAGTAAAGCTTTCTGAATGTGCTGAAACAGGTTATTTGGCATCTGCAAAGTGCAGGTGCTTTATAAGCATCTGTATATACCCATTTCTGATAATATCTCAAAATAAATTTGGCTTCAGCCAATGTATCTGTGTCACTATACATGATTAAACCATTCTGAAGTTTATGGAGGAGGAAAGGTTTTTCCTATACTGATAGCAGAGGAGTTTATAAAGGACTTTGGGTAGAGGTAATCTGCATAACTTTGGCACTCATTTCATACCTACATTTTAGGTAATTAATTAAACTGTCTTCCTAAAATTGGCCAAAACTAAGCAGCTTATCATTATTTCCCTTCAGGAAGAGAAATTTGTAGACTTTTCTGGCATAACCACCTTTTGCCTTCAGCAATTCTTTTTACTGAAAACTCATTCCCTGCACCTGCGAATGCATCCACTGCGTATGTTTCTTTTTAATGTTAATATTCCTTTCAAATAGACCATCCCCACTGATAAAGTCAAGTACATGTCTACGGGCTGTAGGGTCAAGTTCTGTGTACCACCTATCAGTAATTACGTCAGTCAGCAACAAGCACAGTGCATTCATTAACCTTTAAGCAACCTTGGTATTTAACTTACACTGACCAGTATTATATTCAGTATTAAAGAAACTGCATGCAAATACCATGATATAGCGAATGCAAGGATACAATAAATGCCATGGGATAACACTGCATTTGGAAATAGTTGAAGTCAACATAAAGAGTGAATCATAAGATGAAACAACTACTTTGCAGCTGCTCACGGACAGGGACAGCCTGGGGAACCGACGCTTGGCAGTGAACAAGGTGAATAGAAGCCTTGTGTTCATTTTCTAGCCATCAAAGAGTAAAAGTCATCTCCTGAAGGCAATTCCCTTCTTAGGCATCCACACTCTGCGACACCTCTGACTCCTCATCGACTATACAGGGAAGCAAGGGCAACTGGGCTCCTAAGTCAGGTGTCTTGTGTAGTTAGCAAGGAAAGAATCCAGGCTGAACTTTTTGGCATATTGCTGTTACCAGTTTCCCCAAAAGACAGTCTGTAACTTTACGTGTGTTCCTTAAAATGCAAAAGAGCGTAAGATTTACAAGGTTAGCAATGTATGCTGCTGTAAGCGGCACGCAAACTCAGATGCTGCGGGATTCTTTACCAGTGCAAGTTTTCATCCACCCCAGCATATGGATGAACTGAGCAGAGGAGAAGCAAGCCTGATTGTAATTACATTAAGCACTTTGGCAATAAGGAAAAGTTTGTACTTGTACACAGATGGCTTTATGTTACAATGCTATAAATGTGCCAAGTTTCATGGCTTCACCACATGATGCAGGGAAGGGGCTTGATCCAAAGTCTGTGCAAACCTGCTGAAAAGCTCTCACTGATTTCAGTGCATTTGTATCAGGTTTATGGTAAGTCCACTGGACGCACCTGGAAAAGGGAATAGCCTTTTGTACTAAAATGCAATTATTTTAGACCATTTTTAGCCTGGTTTGCCTTTTTTAGCCCAAGTCTTCATGCTTTGGTGACTCTGTTCTCCTTTAAAGGAGAAACAATGAAGTCCAGTTTGGGTTGATTAAAATGACTTTGACTGCCCGCTGTAGCTCTCATCTAAGCTGGAAACTTAAACTTTGCAGACCTCATGGAAACTACCTGGGGGAAAAAATATTACTTTCTTATTCTATGAGGCCTCCTGAGTCCCACTGATGTTTTTGATTCAGGTCCTCTTTTCTGTGACCCTCCCACCCCTACTATTTCATGAAGGTAAGAGATTTTTAAACTTACTTTAAAAGTCCTTAATTTAGAAAAATAAACAAAAATTCTGTCAACCCATTCCCCAGTGTCTCACCATAACTTATTTCAGAGTAATAAATCTTCACCCTGACAGCTCTCTGATGATGCATTACATTAATACATCACAATGACAATACTTGTGATATATGATGGATATATTTTCTGAAAGGGATATCACCTATACATTCCATCTTCCCAGCACAGCAGAAGATTGTTTGGGAAAAGGGGGAGAAGGGGAGGTAAAGGATGTTCTTTACCCAGAAGGCAAAATCTCACAAGAGAATGTGGAATTGATTGCCCTTGTTAAAATACCAAAGAGAGTAAGAAATAAAACGCCTTCTGCGCATAAACAACTTCTATCAGTAAGATGACCTGTTTGTTCCTCAAGTACTGATATTCAGGCTGGAATATAAAAGGGAAATTCTTTAATATACTTGTATCAGTCATGCTAGTACAGGAGAAACAGACTCTATGAAATAATCATGACGACCTCGATAGGGTTGAAAGATTGTGATAATGAGAGGTGCAATATTTAAAAGGGTAACTAAGGCGGTCTGCAAACAGAAGTAACTGGCAGCCTCAGTGAATAATCTGGTGAGAGTTGTGTACACTCTAAAGAGTCACCCATGACTGACACAAACCAAAATCTTTTCAGTGCCTGAGCACAGACAGGGCGATGACAGGGCTTTTCAGTAGGAAATAAAGTTAATTTTTGACATGGATATCTGGCCTTCCACAACATTATTGCACATAAGAACCAGATCATAGGCTGGTGTTTGCTCTGCTAGGCTCTGCACAAACAGAACAAAGACAATCCTGGCCTCAACTAATTCAAACTTGATTTCCAAGGTTTAGAATGCAAAATCAGCCCCTGGCTCAGAAGAGCCTGTTGCCCGGACAGAAAGTAGTAGTAACTTTGCTCCGAAGGCTCATCTTGCATACGTGACTGTGTGGGCTGAACAGTATGAGATCTGACAGACACCTTTGACAATAACTGGCCTAAAGCGGCCCTCCTGATGCACTTGGCTTGCACACAGGTAACTCTGAAAACAACCTCAGTGCCCCTGTTCTTGGCATAAAGATCGCAAGGACAGTCAGAGCCTACCTTGAGCTTACCTATAGCCTTCTTTGTTCGGAAACATGGTCTTTCCACCCACTAACAGAGCACTGAACTCCTAGTATTCAGCTTAGGTGTAGAGAAAAAAAAGTGGAACAATGGGCTTCTGGCTTTTTAAAGGTTCTGATAGTGAAAAACTTGACTTTTGCAAAACGCTTAGAGTGGACTCCCTTCAACATCGAATTGCTGTCGGCTACCCACACTCCACAAATATCTGAAGCCCATTTCAACCATGCTATTAAGATTCCTGAGGTCTTATGCTGTGCGTGATTGGCAGAACTGTTTGAGAATGAACGCCTTCAGCGACCTCTCTTCTCTTACAGACTTACCCACAGGTACCCGCTATACCATTGAAATGGAGTCTGCTGATAAATGTTCTGGCCTGGCAAATACTCACCTGTAACTCTGCACAGGACTAATGTGAAGAAGAGCACACGAAGCACTTTCTGTTTCTGTTTGGTCTTGCTGATGCTGCACCGGAGGTGTAGATCTGATGCCTGTTTTCTGGAACAACTCGGAGGCCTGAGGTATTCCTTTGTTAGTTGAAGAATTCGTAAACAGAATTCCTGTGAGACATTTAATGGGAGAAAAAGATGTCGTGATTAAGATTCACAGAAAAGGATTAAAATATTACAATAAGTGAAATCCAAAGAAATATGTATCTGAGCATATATTTCAGTGTGCAATCATCCCAGCCGACAAGCAAAATGGGTTTGAACGTAGTGGCGCTAATATTAGCTCCAGTGTAAAGTTCTGCATAAAGAGAGGCCTGGGACATTGCTGTTTTGACTTTGCTAGAAACACTTAAGGGAAGAGCCCCAAATTCCTGATAGGGACTAGCAGGTCTCTCTCTGTCTCAGAAATGCTGAAGATGGAAACATCAAGAGTGTAGCAAAATGACAGGAGTGTCACTGTTACTCTGTTGGACACATGAAAACAAGCAACAATGCCCAATGCAAGGCAGTGCAATAACCACATTCTCTAGGTGTGAATGGAGTGTTTCTGAAAGGTGCTTATTGGCCTCTGAATCTTCAATCTGCAGAAGAGATCTAAGCTATAATGAATATAGGAAGCCACTATGCGATAGCCACAGTGCCCGGCTAGCGAGCCTATCTTCTGAGGGTCAATTACAGGCAAAAAGAAAAAGGTTCGAAGAATGGAAATCAGCTGATACAATCAACCCTACTAAATCCACTGTCACTTTTCCATGGCTGCTTGCAAGAGCCTATTGTAATGTTATTTTGCATTGCAAGCATTTGTTCTTTAGTTGTTGAAGGGAAACAACCAGCTCATTTCGTAGATGAGCCATCAGTTTCTGGATACTGCTGCTCTGAGTCAAGCAAACTGCATTACCAAGTCCCATCAATGCTAGATTTCTTGGGCATGCCAGATGTCCTCTCACTTACAGAAAAAAAAAAAAAAATCAGTGTCCTCAAAACCACTAAGGAAAATGCTAACTGACTTGCACTGGGGCCAAGTATATACTTAGGAGTTATTAAAAAAAGACCCTTCTTACTGACTTTACAGCAGGGATAGCACCCCACTTTTTGCTAGCAATGTGAAAATGCTATTTTCCGTCCTAGCCCAGCCTACCCTGCTGCCTTACTCTAGGGTGAGCTGGGGAAGTAATAGTGCAAAAGCTTTTCAAAGATTCTCCACGTAAACAAAGCAGAGGTCTCTATATATTTTTTTCTGTTGTCTTCTCTTCTTAGAACCGACTTTTATTCTTTTCATCAAACATAGCTCTGGATATGATGCTGTAATTTTAGTTATTATAGAGTCTAAAGTGTTTTTCCTGTCTTCACTTATTCCTGGCATTGAATATTCACAGCAGAGTTCTGTTTATTCTTTCACGCTCTTTTGTCTGATGTTATTGTTGTGAAAATTGAAGAAATGCTACAATTGTATTGCCTTTCATGCAGGAATACAGTGACTTTCAGGTTCACTTTTAAACCCAGTGATATGTGTTTAAAAGAAACTATTAAAAAACCTGAAGCAGGGCATCTTTATTACTAAGGCTAGCTGACTCAAACGATTTTATTAGAATGTTCTTTGCTATCTTTCCTTATATGTTACGTGAGAAGCACATATAGAAAGTCCTGTTAACCGTCATACAATCCATAGATCCATATTACTGTAAAAAAATTGCTCAGCTAAAGTTCACACAAAACAAAAGTGAAATTACCCCAAAGGAATCTCTGTGTTTCAAGACAATTTTCTTGCTGAGTTTCAAATATTAAAACTCTCCCAGTTGTTAAATAAAGAGTGATGAGAAAATGCACGCAATTTTAATTTCCACTGGGATTATGCCTGGTGTGAGACAATCATGTTGTTAGATATTTTTCTAAAGACTAAAATAATGTTATAGCATCTGTGAAGGATGTTATGAAGAAGAAGGTACTGAAATAAAAACATTTCTATCCCAGACTGGCTACTTGTTATGCTTGTTGCTGAAATTGCTTGAATTAGAATTTATGCAAAGCTTTATTATCTAAGACACTTAAGCTCAACTTGGTTTAACTGATGTATCTATTAGTTTATCTATCTTGTAGTTAGGGAAGGCTTGATACATCAGCTAATGAGAATCCATGCAAGTCCAATGGATATTTATAAAAAATGACATAATGTTCACTTGTTTACCCCCCCGGCAGTGACAAAGCAACAGCATACTTTAAAATCAAAGCTGATGTTCACAATGCTCCCTGCAAAGCCAGGGGTTAGTGGAATGGCCGGGTATTTGTAACACCTATGCACCTGCCTTTGTTCTCTGGGGTCTGGCGGGATTTCAGGCACTCTTAAAAGATATTTGTAGGGCGACCGAAAAATGGGGAATGACAAAGAGGAACTTTAAAAACAAATTACAGTCTTAAATATAACTAGTTCATAATCCCTAGCTCATAATCAGGCGCTGAGAAACAGATATACCAGGTATGAAGTATCACACTGTAATTCTAAGGAGGAATTTGCTTGGGAGATGAATTTGGCTCTGGCTGGGAAAGAATTTAAAGGGACTTACTAAACAGCTCCATTGTCAGAAAACTAAAAATGTCAACAGTGACTATGAAAGCATACTGCTAGAAAAGCAAACATTACCTTTATAATTTTGTTTGTCAGATCTGTAACTTTTCCTAAAACGTTTCAACTTGGAGGAAAGAAATAACACTAATGAAAATACTTATTACCTGAAAAATGTGTCAGTTTTGCAATTGAGGCTAAATATGACAATATTGACAAAGCTGACAATAAATATTGACAATAATGTATGCTTTAGTTCCTGCACTTTAAATGTGGCAAAGTAAAAAGACTTGGAACCTGCCACCTTCAAACTCATTTCCTTGCTCTCACAAGGGTCCATCTTGAACAACTTTCAGGAACCTACAAAGTCCTTTTATCCTTTTTTAGGATAGTAGTATTATTCAGTAATATACTTAGGACAAGGATGGGATAGGAGAAATACTAATCTTCATCTCACTCCATTTTCAGACAGTTTTCACAAAGGAAACTGCTCTCTAGGAAATGCGTTATCCAGCCAAAGTTTAGGCGAAACCAAATTTTTCCGAATGCCCTTATATTTGATTGTCCTCATGCAGGAGTCTGCCGAGGGAGATGTTCTAGAGGAATTTCCCAGGTTAGAGGGCAGTTTGTTTGCTTTCCTGTTAAATTGCAAACTTGTTGATGGAATGGGTAAAACCTAGGCAAGCAAATCACTTTTGCGGATCTTGGACTAACACTTGTCTGAATGTAAGGAACGGGTAGTGGTAGGAATTTTACCATGTATTCCTTGACAGGCAGCTGCATAGCTGGACAGAGCTGTGAAAGTGTCAGGGAGTTTATGTATCCTGGAGATGTGGAGAAAAACAAAGGGAAATAGGAAAGAAGGGGAAAAAGAATTAAGCAGCAAAATCAGCAGTTACTATAGCAGAACTATACTGCTGGTTCATTTTTTTTGGACTTGATTTAGAAAGAAAAATAACGTGCACATTTTTTCAGATTTATTCTGTTCAGAGGTAGTATATTTAAGCAGAATAGACAGAGTGGGTGATATGAGTGAGAATCTAATGATAATACTAATTAAGGGGAATTCCAAGGCCAACCAAGAGTGAAGAAGACAAACTCTCTGCCCCCCGCACTACTGACAAAGTGGCATTTCTGGACATTTCCAAAGACAAAGCGGGACAAAACAGTACAAGAAAAGACAAAACAATGCTAAAATCGGAATCTAAGCAACAGCTCCAGCAAAAGCTGTCTCAAAGCCAAGTCAACAATGGCAACAAATCCAGAAGCAGCAATACGGGTTCTAGGAGGCTCTGCACCTTCTTCCTCTCTTCTGGACTGTAATCAGAGCCACCTGCAGGGTGTTAGTCCACTTCAAGGCTGACATGGAAGATCCTTACAATTACATTCACGCCCACCCAGCAATGAGCTGATTTCTCCAAATTAGCCCTACAGGACGCGTGCCCATGAGGCAGAGAGCACATAAAGCCATTCCTAACCTTGGTAGCCTCCATCTGGGTTTCTATAGGGCTGGTCCATGGTGTGGTAGCCCTATGCTCCATCTCTAAGGTTTCTCCAAAGCCTACGCCAGCCCTTGACAGCTTTTGTAAATGACATGAGAGTTTATCTAGGGATGCCAGAAAGCCTGTACCAGTTCCAATAGCTGAGGTCAGACCTGTGTGAGGGCATTACCACATACTAGGGAACCCATTTTTCCACCAAGTAAGATGCTATGGCCTGGGCTACAGCTTGCTAAACGGGTAGCAAAAAGGGTCAACATCTGGTTCATTTCTCCTAAACGGCCAAAAAGAGGTTTTAAAAACCTGCAGGGTCAGAAAGTCTCTCTCTCCATTGTGTTTCAGAAACGCAATGCCACTTGACCTGGTTCTTGATTTACCTTTACTGTATCTGAAGCCCGCAAAATAACATTCTCAAAAAACGTGTAGGACAGTTTTGTATGTGCAAGGATAGCAGTGAGTTACTTAACAAATTAAGAGAAGATCACTGGGAATAGAACAGTTTGCTGTTTACCGTATGACACTGCAGCTGTCAAAAATGTAAACCACAGAAATAGAATTTGGAATTAGAGACAAAAAGCAAATCTAAACAAGTCTTTGATGACTTCTGCGCAATAAGAGGGGTTGCAGAGCTTGCGCTGGTGGAAAATGGAAGGAAAGAAAAGCCAGTCCCTGAAATTGGGAATAGGACTGAGGAAAAGTCAGGTCCATTCCCCTCTATTCCATAGATTGTTTGTGTAAACAATGGGCATATTTAAACTCAAGTCTCAAACACAGAGAATGGGAGATTAATACTCTCTACTTCTGTCCTGCCTAATGAGATTGTAAGATCTCTCATTAATTGTTTGTCCCAGTCATAGCACAGCTGAGACCAGACCTCCTTTGGGGCCCCCCTACTTTATGATGCAATTAACGCACATAACCCTATGCCATTTATAGTTCTCAAACCCTAACGTGTAATGTGTGCTGGGATGACAGCTTTTTGTGATCAGCAATGTCTCACTGGTAGCAGGCCTCCTTTCACTTTGTATCTTTTGCATCTACTTGTTCTTCTGTGTTATAACCCTTGTAAGCTCCTGAGCGCTGGAGCTTATCAACAGCAAGAGCATCCTTTTATAGCAGGCCAGAGTAAAGCAGAGATGCACCAGGTAACTACTCAGACATACAACGAGCCAACTATCCCTTATTTTACTTACAATGGAAGGTTATGCAGAAAGAATGGTAAAACTCCCATTGATCTGAGTCCTTCTGTCCCACCTCACCTTTTCCAAAGCCATTTCTATTCCTCCACTGAAGAGATTTCCAACCACAACTGCTTCATCATTAGATAAATTGCTCCTTTGTGCCAGAAAGATTTCATTCTATATATTTATCTATTTAATCTATGTACCCCCATAAACAAACATCTTCTTTGCATTTAATAGGCAGTAGCAGGGCATGCAAAATAAAGGCTTCGTTCTGCTGAAACTGCAAGATGAACCACAAGAGCACTCCTAACTTCAGGGAGTTTTGTAGAGAGAAAATAGGAAGTGAAACAACTTTAAAAAATGCACACTTTTGTAATGCATTAAAGCCTTCATTGCTTTTGCCAAAACTTTACTTTTAAGAACCAGCTGTGGATTTGATTTCTATGTTTCTCAGCCGTAAGTCAATAGAGGATTCAATTTTAAAGCACGAGACCTATAACATACAGTGTGAATCATCTCTTGTCTGCATATAAGATAGCACAGACAGATAACATGCTTAGTGAAAGCTTTATCACCAAGGAAACACATTCATAAGCATTGAATCTAGCACCTTAACATTTACAACTCACTTTAAAAAAAATGCTAGCTGTAAACAAGTCCATACTCATAACTAGAAATATGTGGCATCTATCACTCATGCCTATTTTAAGAATTACTCATTGCCTAAGAGTGGCAATGGGCAAAGCCAATTTGCAAAAGTTCAGAGCTTCTGGAGATTTGGACTCTGATCTACCAGAAGTTAATTGTTTCAGAGAGATAATAATTTTTTGGTAATTATGTCCAACCAATCCATAAGTAACCCCTCACAGAATAGGTTTTATCTAGTGCCACTTGCTATTTCCTAAAGGTCATGGAATCTCTTTTTCTCACCTCTAACGGCTCACCTTTCCTGGGTGCACTATGGGGAAGCATAATTCCAGCAGAGTGGAAATTCAGTCAGCAAATGAGGCATCGACATAAATATTCATGGGGGAAAAAAACTTTTGAAAAAATGTTGAGAAAAGAGAGTAGGTAAATCACGGCGTCCTCGGGAGACCACTAAGATATGCCCTGACAATTTACATGGATTTGCTTAAAATTTTGTCTGTAATTTAAGAAGTGTTATCATACTTACCGACTTATCACCTTCTTGCCAGTATTTGGGCATCTCTTGAGCACTTGGCACTTGATCGAGGACAGAACAGTTGCCCAGATGGCATGTGGCACCCATTTGTCATATCCTTGATTTACAGTCTGGGAATTAGCAAGGGAAATTATTCTGGATTACTCAGGGACATGCTTATGTCCCAGTCAATATACAACAGTTGTTCAGTTTTTAAAATGTGAATTTGACTTCCTATCTAGGATTCTTTCCCCACTTTGCAAACCAAGGACCTGGTATGAAGGCAAGCCATGGGAGAAGCATATGAATTCACAGGGACCATCTGCATGTACAAGGTTAAGTTTCTGCATAAGGGCTAGAAGACACACTGGGCATTATTTCAGGGTAGAGTCCCAGGGGAGTTCAGCACAACTTCATATGGTAATGATTCAGTTTCAAGACAAAAAATTGCAGGAAGAATTTTGAAAACGCTTGATTATGCCTTGTTCTGCTTGTGGCTGTGGTCACTGATAACACTTTTATTGACCTTGGTAGGAAAAGAGGGAAGCTGATGCTGTGTGCCTTTAAAAAGCCAGCTCTGAAAACACACAATAGATTTAAAATATTTGACTCCTTGCAGTTAATCCTACAAAGGCACACATTCATAGAGACCTTTGTTTAATTGAGAATCCTCTGAACTCAATTCATGTCTGCCTCCTGTCTGGTTCCACGAGGCTAAATAGATACAAATAAATGGAGCCATTTGCCAACTCGGGACTCCAATCACCAGCAGTCATCATAAAATCCAGTGCCCACAAGAGTCTGAGATGTAAAATACCAGACTCCAGCACCCAAATTTGACCATTCAGTGAAGAATAAGAGATAAAGGATTACTTCAAAGCCACTGACCACGAAGAAAAAGAACACTGACTGGTGGGTAATGACGCAATCTTGAACTTTCACACCACATCTCGGTAAATATTACTGCACTATAATTGAGTTCATCAGGTTCCATAAGCATGCCCACACTTTCTTCTCCATTTCTGGATGATTTCCATTGGTATTATGCAAAGGACACTACTGTCTACTGGGAGGTTGTCTGTGCTAACCCGAAGCACTTTCTTTTCAATTGTTTATTTCATCCTTGTTTGTAGCTTTTCAGCTCTCAGTAATGAGGACAGTGAGCAGAGGGCTAGAACATACGTACCTTTTATAAGGACAAAATGCGGGGCAATGTTAAGGTTTCCTCCTTTTTTTCCTTTTTCTCTTTTCTGAAGAAAACCTTTTATTCAACCCTGATGCCATAAAAGAAGGTGATGTCATAATTTATGATATTAAACTGGTTACTAAAATGTCATTACACAAGTGATGTTTTAATTGATGATGTTAAACTGGTTAGCAGGAAAGTGTCAAGTGTCACTTTCATGACATAAACTGCCAGTTATGATTATATAATATCAATTATTCTTTGGAAAACTGCATTAGATCAGTTAGTTCTGAACCAATGTAGTTGGGGCAGGTTCATATTTTTTTAAACGCTGTTCATCCAGTTCTCATTATTAGGAGTAAAATATACTTTGGATGCAGTTTAGACTTTTATAACTCTCCCCCTGAAACATAGTACCTACCTTTCTCATTTGCCCTTTCAGCTGCCATCAGATCAACAGCGAGCTAAAAAGAAAGCAGTGAGATAAATTTTATAGCCTTAACTGAGCTTGCCTTGTTCTGCAATCTTACAGAAACCAAACTTTTGAGTTGAAGGTAGACAAAAATAACAGAACATAATTTTAATAGTAGGTTAAATATAGAACATTAGGATTTGCTGACAGGATGTTGGTTACTATGAGCCCTGCTTAGACGCTGGACCTCCTAAAGCTTTAGCGTCCAGCTGCTCTCCAAATTCCTCTAAACCTTATTCAGGCACAGAACCAAAAGAACATATTAATATCTGAAATGCATGTAGCCAGATCTTAAAAACTTAATCCCTTCTAGGGATAGTTACAAGTAAAAGCAGCAAGTTTAGTTCACGTATACTCCCTGGGTCCAATAGGATTAGGCTGATTCACCGCTGATGCTGACCTGATCTAGCAAGTTTATAACATTTCCCTACGTCAAAGCATTTTGTTCCTTGCTGTCAGTGACACATCTCTAGCTAACTGGCAAAGAGATGCCCTGATAACAAGTTAGATGCAACATAACAGGATGAGATTTTTATGGGAATTTCCCAGCTGAAATCTTATCCATTTTATAGGAGAACAGGTACATTCACATTAACAAGGGAGAAAGCAACAGGCAGGACTATCTCCTGGTGAAGACTGTAAGATTTGTCTGACTGTTAATAAAATGATTGCTCCCACAGAACAGAGCCGGTACCTACTGTAAAAATGGCAGAAAATTACAACAAAAGGATAAATGCTGTACATCCTTGCAACCACACTGACTCTGAGAAACAGTGAGGACTCCAAAGCCAACAAAAGTTGGCTGCTAAGTAAGCCACACTGTTACCTTCCTGAACAATTTCGTGCTCAGACCAGTGTTGCTTTATAATGAAAGCTGGATGTGGAGATGAGTACAAGGGCGATACTTCTCTTCACTCCATTACCCGTACTAACTTTGATCAGCTCAGAAGCCGCACTTCATGGGAGAGGTCTCGGAGGTTTGATCAAAGGAGCTGTGGAAGGTCCCAGGGAGGAGCTGCAAAGAGGCAAGGGAGGAGTGTGCTAAGAAATACTCAGAAACACACACGTGATTTTCATTAAGCTTAATGGAGATGGTGGAAATTAATCTGCAGGGCAAGGCTTTGAAAACTTACCTCATGATTTCATCCATGCAAAAAGAATCTGTTGTCTCCTTTTATGTCTCTTGCTCTCTACATGGTTTTGCAAGTAATGGATTTCGGTATTATCCCACTTCCCCCATCTTTCTGAAAAGCTTAATGATGATTACTGATCTGAGTTCTTAAAAAAAAAAAAAAAAAAAAGTAAAAGAAATAAAGGAGAAGAGAAAAAAGGAAAGAGAGAGGTTAAGTATTCATAATCCACATGTACCACGTGTTTTATTACCCTCATGTCTCTAGGTAGCATTCTACCTGTCAGATTTTGGGGACATACAAATTCCACTAGATATCAGATCTTTAATGCAGATGGCCAAATAATGCCAGAATTTTGACAGTTTATCCCCTTAACCTGCTATGATGTTTTCTCTATCCCAGAGACATTCTCCCTGGAGCCAGTAACTATTTTTCTCTTTTTCCTGATTGGCTATAATTTTTGAAAATATACTTTCAAGCTAGAGAAAGCTTGCATCAGGCAGACAAGCGATGCATCACATCAGTCTAATTTACATAGCAAGTCAGATAAAATCTAAACGTTTAAGTGTGCACACTTGTTGACATGACAGAAGGTTGAAATCCTGCAAGACAGATGCCTCTTACAAGAAGATGAGGATAAAAATTTTTTCAAATCCTTAGTAGGTCGAACTTGCCCGTCCATGTAGTTGTTGCATCATGGAAACACATCCGCACGTAGTACTGATCAATCTGCAATAAGGCTCCAGCTTACAAAAGCGAAATTCCTTCTAACATTTCATTGTAACTGAAAGAAGGCATCCAGACACTGGTGGGTTTTTTAAAAGTTATATGATAATTTATAATTGGTTGTTAATTAATGTCAGATCACAGTGGAATTCCTATGGAATTACAGAGTGGAGCCTCTTTAATTACCAGTTTATAATTATAAATCTCATTGGAATGAAAAACACAGGAACTGTAATAAATGATGATGATCTTGGAAGACTTCTTTGACTAATAAAATCTTCATGTATGCATCTTAAGGAATTTTAGAACAGTCGTCTTCATTTGGGGCAGAAAACATTTCCATGATGCAGGATACCCCTTCTTGCATTATGCAAAAACAAAGAGAAAAAAATCTTAAACGTTATTTCACAACTAGAGCAATTACATCTTGTGAAATGAAAAATACACCTCAGGTCTCTTAGCACTACATCTTGCAACCTGTGTACACCGTAGATCACTAAGGTAAGACCTTTTCCACTGTTGCTCTGCAGTTTTGTCATTCTCTACTAATTTGCCTGCAAAAAGCCATGGAACTAGCCCCGGCTGCGAAAGATCCTCTATGCAATCATACAGTAGAGGCCTGCAGCTTACTGTTCAGAGTGTCATGATCTGTGCTATACTTGCATACAATCGAGGATGAGATGATTAGTACTGTGCATGTTCACTGTTAATTAAGTGTACCCACAGCAGTTTGTCCTATGTTCTGCCGCACACATTTGTACCTCCCTAAACACCCGTGGGTGGAGAGTTACAGCTATAACAGCTTTACACCAGTACCCTACAGACCAAAAGCTGATGCAGTATGTATGTTGTTATGAATCTATTCAATCATCTTTTCCTCCTTTCAGTTTAACTTTGGGTTGGCTGAAATGAAAGTTGGGGTGCCCACCACATGGAAGCAGCCCTAAAAGAAGAGCTCCCAGTGCAGGAACTCACCTCTGCAAGACATACTGTAAGAGGCAGGAGGAGGAGGAGGCAGTTGCCTCCCTGCCCCATCAGTGCCATCACAGCGTGGGACCCCAGCGCAGACCTGTGCACACACATCCCCTGCTCTCGGCCAAAGTCATTCACAAGGAGCCCTTGGACCTTACCTCCAGAGCTTGGTTGGGATGAGGAGGAAGATACTGATTTGAATTCAATAACTGTTCTCATAATTGGCTTTACTTTGTTGGTCAGCAGCAGGTCCTGAGCCTCCCCAGCTTGTTTATATGTCCCAACAAGGCCAGTCACTTTCTCTCATTCTCCAGACTGCTAGTTACTGCTTTCAGCCATCCTCCTAAGACTTGTTTTTCCCCCTCAAGGACATGAGTAATTCATATGTTGAGTCCCTCCTCCACTGCTTTTAACAACATTGTTTTTCTCTGTTCCTAATATTTTTCCCCGGTCCTCTCATAGTTCTGTTTCTCTGTGCCTTTGAGGCTGCAGCCCTGCACTTCTCCCCAAGTCCCATGTACAGCTGTGGGAATCTGTAAACCTGCCAATTTGCACTTTGTAAAAACTTGTTGCAGATCTGATGGGTTTCATTTTGCGAGCCAAGAAACCCGGGCTTACAACATAATTGATATGAACAAATTGAGAGAGGAACTATGGCCCCTACCTAAAATAAAAGACAATCACAGTGAATTAAAGGCCATGGTATAAAGAACTGTGCAGAGGAACACTGGGAAATAAGAACAAATGTAATACAGGCTACAGTGGAGTTAAACCAGAGATGAATTTGACTAAATAAAACATAAGAAACCTATTTCCTGTACTAATTACTCCGCTTCTTAGAGAAGTGTAATGTTGGCATCAGCCTTCATACTAAACTGCACCACAAAACCCCAACACTTAACAGTGTTTTAGCCTACACATTAGGCAGGCATTTACCAATTCTTATTTTGCCTAGCTGTTGTTTATTCGCTGACAAATTTTCATTGCAGGTTTTATCAAGTGGAGAGATGCTCCTTGAATAGCAGAGTTGCTATTCAAGGGCTTTGAGAAGTAACCACACAACATTATTTGATTATTTGTTTGTTTTCCAATCCGCTTTCCAAAAGTGTCCCTTTGGTAAATGCAGACCAGCAGCCTCAAAAGGGCAACTTCCCCACACAGACAGTGCTTCCCATGGAGTACATAGGTTACAGTCACTAATACAGGCACAAGGACAGCTTGTTTCTTCCCATTCATTTTGTCGGCAGAACAAAAACGACGGCACATTAGCAACAGACTTTCATATGGACACTGGAATTAATCAGACTCACGTTTGCCTTCCCTGAAATCACAGGGTCATGCGAAGGTGGGGATAAGAATTTGCAGTTGTGTCTTTGTGGGGCTGCATTCCTAATTCTGCCCGAGATAACGGAGTCCCAGCGCCTTGGATTGCTGATTATTACAATCACCAACAGACACACATACGTATTCAGGGAAAGTGTTCGAACTCTCACATTTGTATTCATTTTACTTTGACTTGACTGGAATCATAAAAGGAATGTGTAAACGAGGAGAGCCTGTTGCTGAAATGAAGTTGAATTTTTTCCCCCCAGAAACTTGGGTTCATGACAGCTTTTTGTTGGGCAGGACATTAGCCTTTTGTAATTTATTGCTTTTAGATTAAATCTGGGGAAACTCAATATTGCAGTTGAATGATTAGAGCAATACCCCTCGGAGTAATAAATTTTCTTTGGTGCTGTGCATCTCCCGATCATGTTTCCCTTCTAATTACATTTACATAAATGATATTCTGCAAAATTAAATTAACATTCAAACCGTTACGCTGGCAAGGAGAGACAAAAATTAGTTACAAACTTACATCCCTAAAAAACCGAAATGACACCTCGTTCTTTCCACAAACTGAATCACAGCTATCCCCCAAAGTGTCTCACACACAACTGATTATTGTAGTTGGTTAATCACCAACCTAGACGCTCTGCTCCCCCTTTCGGAAGTTTATAGCGTAAGGTCCTGCTTTCCACAGGGTCTCGTTAAATAGAAGCAATTGGTGACAATCCAAATTTGGTCAGCAAAGTGCTCTATTCAGACCTAGATTTGATTTCTATACTTTTGGCCACAGCCCTTCCTCAGGGCTTCCCTGTCTTGGCTCCTGCGCACCATTCCTCTAGTACGGAGCCAGAAGGTGTTTGGCGGGGCTCCCTGTGAACTTAGACTCAGTGCTGCGCTAACACCCTCCTGACCAGGCTGAAGAAAGATGTTCTTGCTCTTCATACATCCACACCGTCACGCTGGCTGGCTAGCAGTGTGCCATGCTTTCCTGGGCTGTCCTCCAACTGACGCATGGACACAGGGTCTCACGGAGCACGTTTGCACTTGCCAAGAGGAGGGACCATTATCCTGATGAGAAAAAAAGAGTGCCAGCCTACTGCTGGCTCATGAAGCCAGTCTTCAAACGGCTTTTCCAAGATCTGAAGTTTAAATGGATTGTAATATGTAGCGTTGATTTGCCTAAGGTCACTAGTCTCCTGACTACTCAATCTATTTTCTCAGCGCTGTATGAGGAACAGTAGCTTTTGCAGAGAAAAATTGTTTCCTAAGACCTACTTGGAAAGGCATTATTTTTGCTGTCCAGTAGAGTATTTGCCCCTTCAGATACCCAACCCACTGTAAAGACAGAGTACATCCATCTTCTCTCTACTCTCTTTTGCCTTTTGATGCCACTAACAAACCATCAAAATACTTATGCAAAGAACACATGTCCTGTTCTATCAGCGTGAGGCACCACTTGATTTTATTTGTTGGCCGTGCGCTCACTGCGCTGAAAATCACAATATTTTCATTCAGGAATTTGATTACTGAACCTTGTCCTGCCCTCCCTTATAGTAAAGAGCATATACCGCCACGTCTCTAGTGATACCAATTCTTATGCAAGTATACTCGATATTTACTATATGGCACATACGTATATGCATATATAGTCACATCTGGAACTAAATCTGTCAGCTCTACTGCAAGTGTGTCTATTTGAGTGTGAGTATACTGTGTGTAAATTGGGCATATTTCAATGGGGGAAAACACAATATCTGGAGAAAAGAATTAACGTAAAAATGTCAAAGCTGCTGATTAAATAAAGACTGTGTATATATGATCCTACTTTTCAGTTTGAAAACAAAGTTTGCATTCAGCGATTGAACTTCCTTGTTTGAAACACATCGACATTTGCATTTTAGCATATTTCAGTTTACTTGGCAAAGAGATTGCTGTTTTTTTTCCAAAAAAAGAACACTGGGCAGCCTGGCAATTATTTGAAAACCTAATTTAATTTTCCCTAAATTTCACAGTTTCTGTATTCCTATAGGTCCTACAATAAATACACCTAATTAGTTGTAGACATAACATTTAGAGACCGTATTTTCTCAAAGTGTTTGATTGCAGTGAGTCATCTACATGACAATCCTCTTTCCAGGACTGCATTTCATTCCTGTTTCCCTCACCCTGGTAAACGTAACATGCCAAACACTCTAGAATTTCTGTTAAATAAGCTCGTCTCCCAGTGTTATGGCCCAGGCCCATTCAGAGCCATAATTGAATTCTTTGGCACACAAATCACTTGGAAAGACCAGGCCGATTTATATGTTTAGGACCATATGACAAACATCTGTTTCACTGCAAGGAATGCTAGGGTATAACCACAGGTACTGAACACAAATCACGTAGGAAATCTTGGTGCAGGTTCATTAACCGCAACTCCTGGAAAGGACATGAGACCTGAATTTCCGTGTAATGCAACAGACTTTTAGCCTGCGCAAGACTATGATGAACTTTCAGTGAAATCTAGGAGTCAAAATTCAGAGCAGTCAAGGAGATGGGGAACATAACAGCACCAGACCAGCAGGTACATTTGCAACAACAACGTTATACAACAAAATTCAATAAACCTTTCCTTCCTCAAGGACTCCAAACTATAGCTCTAGAAGACAGAACAATATAACTAAAATGTCATAACTAACTTCCACTGCTAGCATTAATCTTTAATTGACTTTATTTCATCAGTCTCTTGTATTATTCCCATTATCATTGCTATGGAATTTTTCTCCCCATATTTAAAAAACAGCATAGCTTCAAGACACATACCAGCGAAGCACAACAAATATATGTCTGAGAGAGCACTCAGTGAATGATGGGAGAATTCTTATGATTAAGAAAAGCAGCAAAGAGAATATGTGAGGCTTCAGCAACATTATCAAGAATTCATGACTACACACGGGGAGTGATTCAGACGACTGAGGCTATCAGACTCCAGGCACATCGGACAGTGCCTGCGAATAAGCCAAGACCATCTGCCATCCACAAAGAGAAAAAATACATCTATCTAGAAGCAGGGTTCTTCATAAGCTTTCTGAAAAAGCTCCAAGGTGGGGTCCAAGCATTTTGAAAGGTTGTGTAAAGCACAGATACCTTATTTAGCTCCTGATCCAGGAGATACCATAGTTCTGAGGAACAAAGAAATACAAATTTGTTAAAAGGTATCGCAATGACAAATGCAAACAGCATCTGAAAGGATGGCTGATGCTTCCTGCTCTTCAGGATAGTTGGAAAATTGTGATTGTATTTTCTCTCTCAGGAACACCATGAAGAAGAGGAGATTGAAAACTGCATTTGTAGACTATCAAGAACAACCAGAATGATTACGAGCTAATTTTACCGTAAAGGTCAGGTTAATCTCTGCGTATCAGAGATTATATTAATAAACACTCTTGACCACTTCAGTACCTCTCTCATTTACCAACCCCTCGGCACCTGCTTTGAGCAAGAACACAACTGCCCAGGGAACAGGATGGGTGAGGATTGGCTGCATTTTGGGCTGCTCTTCTCAGATAGTAGGTTTTTTTCCCCCTCTCGCAGTGCAATCCTCGGGGACTGCCGAGGGCAGGCTACTGTAGCTGCGAGGAGGGCACCACTGCGTGCACAAGGCATGGCAGCAATTAAGAGGAACTGGAGCTCGCTCTCACAGCGCCCATGTTTCTCCACTTCTGCATTTCGAACTGCCTGATTTTTGTTGTTGTTGATGGTGTTTGAAGATTAAATGTTATGTGCAGCAACAGATGTTAGTGATCTCATTCAGAGCTGAATACCTTTTTACACATGGTTTGGTTGTGCACCGGGGGCCAAGAACTTTGGCTGTAGATAAGCAAAATCAAAATCTGTTTTAACTGGCATATTGAGTCCATTGTCTATAAACATTCACATTACGAGAATGAGATCAAATCTGCCAAGGGACATTATTATGTCGTGAAAAACATTTGCCCATCACAAAAGAATGACTGGGAAAGAGCGGAAAAGTGGTGATTATTGAGCTATGTACCGGTGGCCTAAATCTGCTCAAAAGCTCAAAAGCTCCACTAATTGCAAGCAAGGGAATAGAGAGAGAGAGTCACAAACGTACGTATAGAAAACATCCTTGAAAGAGGAGGCAAGGACATTCTTCGAGGAATAAAGCAAGGAAATACTAGAGCTTGGCAGCTTCCGCCCGGCTTTGATTGGATGGGTGGCAGCTATTAAAGGGCAGTGCCAAAAAGAATAGTACTAGGCTGGATGGGATTTTCCTAGGAATATGAAAAACAACAGGACAGGAAACAGAAAAAAAAATCCAAACGCTACTGGAGTGCTGCGATATTGATCCATTTTTTTCAAGCAGTCACAGACTCTTAATGTAAATAACCTGCAGATCATATCAGAAGGGAATCACCAGGAAAATGTCCCAGGAGCTGTTGTTAGAACTAATGTATTTAAGGATTTATATTACTATTGTTAGCAACGGGGGAGCTGTGTCCTCTTCGGAACAGCGAAGGAAGCAGTTTGAGAAGGAAATGTAGGGTTTCAAGGCATGAAGATGCAATGTTTGCATCAAACTGCTTTTGATAGTTTAAAAACTGGAATCAATTTGTAAGAAAAGGGCTGCAAGTATCTGACTTGACTCAGGGGAAATCCTTGGGAATCTCACGCACCTTTGCAAACTGTATTCAGACTGTAAGAGAAATACATTTCTCAAAGCAGCAAAGACAAGAAGTAAGAATGGTATTAAACAGTATCATAGAAAAAAACAAGGGAAAAGCATACAATAGCATTAGGCTTTCAGAATAATCTAGTGCACTCAAAGCAATTTCCTACAGATTTGTCAGCCTTAGTTCGTGTCTACAGGTGTGTTTCTCCCCTTCCATTGCTCCACTCACTTTTAGACAACACGTGAGCTCTGCAAACGTGTGAAGAAAGCCAGGAATAATTATCATCAGTCATAGTTTGAGGTATCTTATCTATTTAGCAGTAAGCCATCCTAGTGGTCCAGAGGCTCCATCAGGTGCCTTTCTACTGAATTCAGCGAGCTAACAAAAAAGATATCCACAGCAAATCCATGTCTCTTGTCTTCTAACAGAACAAGAGAAAGATGACGCTCTCTGCTCCCCAAAACCAACCACAAAAGCCACCCAAATCCCAAATGTACGTTTATATTCACTAAAAGATGGGGATTTCCTTCCAGACCCCTGTCCCAAAGGGGCAGGGGCTCTGCTGAGTCCATGAGGTAGAACACGGACACCAGCAGTGTCTCCATAAATGCCCCAGCTATTTGCTCAGCCTCAGCTGTGCATCAGCGTGAACTGATTGCTGAGCAGGGTAAAGAAAATGTTTTTCTCGGAGGTCTATTGACAGGGACCTGGGAGATATGAGTAGGTATCATGGAGAGAGTCCCATTAACTTCAAGATTCATTAAACACAGTCAGCGGTGTCAGAACCCAGCTCTTCTTATAGAGGTGAAGGAGGTTTAATGGCACAGTGCTTGAGAAGCCCTTTTTGTCTCTTTGGTGTGGAGCACGGTGTTATTCTCAGAATCAGAAACCTGTTCTTTGGCTAGAATAAAAACATTTGATTGTGTTTAGCTGTGAAAACATTGTGATTTGCTGTACTGTCCATGATTAATGCTGGTCTTTCAAAAAATTGTTTTCCTTTGTGCTACGTAAATAAAGCTTCTTCCCAGTGCTGTTGAAATGCTGGCTTTCATTATGCATGGCAAAGGAGAGGCTGATGATGCTTTATGATCTTTAGCAAGCACCACAGACATTTCTGGAACATGAAATCAAAAATAAGAGCAAGTAGCATTAAAATGTTTTTTGAGCTAATTTCTCTAGCCAGAACATGAAAGTTCTTTTTCATTTAGTGTATGTGAGCAGTGTTCAAAGCAAAATAAAAATCATTCTGAAACTGAGTCTTTATTTTTCTGGAATGGAGTCAGAGTGCTGGAATAGAGTCAAAGTAAAATCTTTTTATGACAACTGAATTTGAGTATTGGATTTCTTATTTGATGTGACATCTCATCACAAGATCCTCCAGGCACTGTGCATGGATCACCTCTAAAATATAAACATCCTAATATTATACTTCTTCTGTTTCTCTGTGGTAGAAATAATTCACTTTCACGTCAACTTCTTGGAAGGAAAAGCCGGAAGTGTCCACAACTTTTTATACCACATACATCTCTTAAATAAAGGCGATCATGAAGACTCTTTCTCTCCCACTGGTAACTACATCACATAGCAGTGGCAATGACACTGCTGCTGGCTTTCACAGAAAGGGATTTTGAACAAAGTCTGGGAAAAGGGACAGTTCTTCAGGCAGAGTGGGGCTGCATGCCTGCATTGACTCCTGTCAAATTTTGCCAGTCATATCATCAGCTGATGATATGTTTCTGACTGGTGAACTTCTTCGAACATGATTTAATCAAAGCATGAGAAATTCTGAAGATCAGCTAAATCTTGGCAGACTTTCAGGACTGTGGATCACAATTTGGAAACTACTGATTTAATCCATCTTCCATCACGATGGCTAACAACTGGTTGTACCTCATCCCTAAGTGGCCTAATGAACTAGGTTTGGGCCATGTGAGAGGTGAGTATATCGAGATCTTACTATTTGCTGAATAGCAGTGTGAAGCATATGATTTAGACAACATCAAAAAAGTGTCTCATTTTCAGGAGAACAAAAGGCACAGTGCCTTCCAGAAAAGAAAAATGGTTATATCAAAATAAAAGGAAGCATCCTCAGTTTCTGTTTGTTATTAGCCTGAGAGTCTGATTGAGCATGGAGGTAATTCTGCACTAAAGTAATGTTTATTTTTAACAGGAGGTTAAAGCTGAAATGCCAACATAGCCTTGTTTGCTGTAGAAATGTGGCAACTTAGGGATACACAAGTTATGCACATCCAGGCACCAAGAGACTGAAAATCAACCTGTCATTCAACAAAGATCTTCCTATTTCATACCAGTACAAGTCAACCATATTCTCCTGACCATCCAGGACCTTCCCAGACCCAATTACTATGCCTCTGATCCTTTCTACATTGCCCTCCACCCTCTCCAATACACAAGTACTAATTCACAAACTATTTCTCACAACATTTTATTTCTTCTTTGCTGCACCCTACCTAGAAAAACATTTTCTGAACTAGGCATCTATTCCGTCATGTCTTCAAATCCCCAGCAAAATTATTTTTTAAAAGATTGTGCATTCTTTGAAACGGAAAACATTTGCACGATCAAATGAAAAAAAAGCCAAAATTTAGCGGACTCTTCACAACGGACCTCCCTGA
This sequence comes from Fulmarus glacialis, assembly GCF_000690835.1. Lineage (NCBI taxonomy): Eukaryota > Metazoa > Chordata > Aves > Procellariiformes > Procellariidae > Fulmarus > Fulmarus glacialis. The sequence continues at coordinate 114,989 of NW_009222526.1, forward strand.
CTTTTCAGAAACTCTTGTCGTGAAGAATACAACCTGACCGCTTTCCTGTTTCACACATCTCCCAGCAGTGAGCTGCTGCTTAAGGCAGAGAACACAGTACTGTAACTAATCTGAAATGAAGGAAAACATTTAACCTACAGTCCCTCATATTCAGAACAAATAACTGTCTCCGTGTCCCTTGCGCATGTTTGATGGAGTCAGAAACAGGTTATTAATGAAGAATAACTCCATAAAAATGAACTTGCTCCAATCAGTCTTCTGGCACTACAACATCAAGGGGAGATGCCCGTCAAGCAGCTAATATTAAACCTGTAAATCTTTACCTATTTAGGATGCTTTAATCATTTCCTATGAATTAATACCATAAAATGTGATTTATAGCTTAAGGAGGAAGGTCCTTATAACCATTAATACACAAATTCAATCAACAGACATTTGGAAATTACAGATTCACTGGAGCTGTGTGTTGCTCAACAGAAAACCAATCCTGTCCCCTTCTCTGCAGAGAAAATGGGGCTCCAAATGGTGGTATTGGTGCAGTTTCATCAGCGCTGCGTTCCAGGAAACCTCCTTACACAGGCTTTCTTCAACAGATGGTCTTCTTAATTTGATACAAGGTACAAGATTTATAGACAATCCTCAGCAACATGGGAAGTGCTCAAGGTGTCAGATGAAGCAATAAACAAATGGGAGAAAAGTGGTCTCTTAGCAAACAAATTCTCTAACCTTTCAAGGATTGCTATCACCCTGCTGGTCCTACACATGTATCTGCGAGAAAATATAAAAGTATTTAGGGCGGTATTTTTAACATGGAAAAGTTATTTTAATTTTTGTCTAGTTTTGCTGCAAATTACTAATGGCAGTCAACGAGGCCATTTAAGCATAAAATCCCAGATATGTCGAGCTTATCAGAAACAGAAGTCTGCATGCAGTCTATCTACCACAGTACACCTAGAGATGGCCCGGCTGTTTCCTCCTAAGCAATCCTACCTCTCAGCCTCTAACATTTTCTTGTGACTCTCTTGTCACCGTGTACCAAACATGGCCAAAACCAGGGACATTTGTTCCACATTTCCTCCTCTCTGTCACCACAGGTGACTCTGCCAAGTGCCCATCACTTGGTCTCATCTATTCCTGGCTATCATCTATTTTTCTCCTTCCTTTGCCCCATACGTTCTCCAGGCTCATTCATCCGCTGGTCCTGCCTCTGTGTCACCCGTTCTAATGCCCCTTTTTCTCTCTGGCATCCCTGCAGATTCATACACACTGTATCCCTTAAGTATATACAAAGGACCAATTTCATCCTTTTCAAATTTAAGCATTTGCTTGAGGTACCAAAAGTAGAAAATGAGTTGCTCTTTGCTTCCTTTATCATCCACGGAGAGAGACAGTATGTTGACAGGCTGACTTGGGTTTTAGCTGAGCAGAATTGCTCTTTGGAGATACCTCCTGGTTTCTACTGACAAGAGAAAGCTTAGGGTTACTGGCTTTCTAATGCATCACTAAAGTGCTTACAAGGGATGGATCCAGGACAAAGTATAGACATTTTTCCAATCCCTGATTTGTGATTCTTCCTCTCTCAACCTCTGTTTCTTTTTTCAAGATGCAAGTTGCTTTGCCTTGTCTGTTTTACATGGGCAATCTTATTTTAACTAAAAAGAAAGCTTGAGCCACCAGTTCAATAAGAGTTTTTGTAACACAGCTCTCCAGTGTGGAGAGAAGGCAGGTGACACGCTCTTTATATATTATTGTAAAGTTTTCCAAACAACTTTTTAACCTTTGACTGCTCCGAAAGCCAAACTACTCTACTAGTACAGACTGATATTTATACTTTTATGGAGAGAAGGAAAAAAAATAGAAATTGGAATCGTGAGTATTCATTCAGCAGCTGAGAGCAAGAAGTTTTCAGAGAGCTAGAAACTGCTGCAGAGAAGGACAGCTAAGTTTTTGCCTCAGGGCATTTAAAACTTCCCCTTCTCCGTCTCTATCTTTTCGCTTCTTCCCTGATCCCTCCTCCCGCGTATGTCTGCTAAAGATCTCAGACTGAGGAACAGAACTGGGAGGAAGCCAATCTCCAATTCATCTTGGGATCTTAAGAGTTTGATTTAATTTTCCATACGGCCTGACTGCTTCTTTAGTAATGATGTACATCCTGGCTAGCCTGACAAAAGCAGCGCTGGTTTTCCTGTAGAGCACCAGCGTGATGGAGTTTCATAGGTAACCTGATACATTTGCTACTGGTCCAAGTGCAGCAGCACTTAGACAGCATCCAGCTTTGTTATAGACAACTTGCCAAAATGTCCATTAATTTCAGTGGTACCACACTAGGTCCATGGAAACAAGATGGAAAAGATAAAAGTCAGGGAATGTGATACAAGTGGGAAGACAGAGCGGACAGCATGTTTTGAGAGAGGATGGAGAAGAAGAAACACACAGTAAGAAGGAGGGGTAGCTGCAGAGAAAGGACAGTTATTACAGGAAGAGCAACAGACACCGTCTTGAAAGGAATGCAAGGAAATTTTATAGTTCTTGTTCAGAAGTATCTTCTCCTTACTAGAAGGGTTATGATTGATGATTCATTTTTTAAAAATGAAACATTCAGCTCAGAGTGGTTTTGGAGGGTTTGAAAGGAAAGAACAGCTGTCTATGGCAGGAGGAGCTGGTTGGATGGATCAGACTACAAGTTCAGCTGCTTTTGTTCTCAATACCTACAAAACCTTTTAAACAAGAACCTTTCTGACATAGAGAGATGTAAAGGAGGAGAAAAACGCATATAAAGAAATGGAAAAAAGGAAATATATAATAAGGGCCTTGGCTGTTCTCTTTATTTAATGTCATGGGACTATGAATTTTCTTCATTCTCCCTGAATGAAGTCTCTAACTATGTATCTTTGGCAGCTGACACAGCAGCAATAGCTCCAGTTTGATCACTGTGAACATTGCATTGGCTGCACTTTCAAATCATCTCAGCACCCAGCAGCTACCGATTTTGTTGCCAAATAGGAGACACACACACTTTCCCACCTGTATCCTAATAACAGAGATTATGCTGGAAAGTACCGTCACAACAAGAATGGCTTTACTTGGCAGAAACAAGATAAACCCATGTTTGTTGAGCACATCTCACCTTGCGTCTGAATTGTCAATCTATAATGAAGGTCTAACTTACAGACTGTAGAACACTTGAATAAGTCAGTCATTTAAATGCAGTATTGCAGTCCAAATACCTTTTTAGTGAATATTATTATAATTCAGGAGTGCACAAGAACATGAGAACTGTTAGTAGGGCAGTGATTTCTGGAGAGAAAATATCTGACAGTCAGGTAAATATTCACCTCAATCTAGATTAAAACCAGCAGAATCTGCACTATTGAACTCCATCTTCCACACTGCCACCCTCGACACACACATTTATACACCTTTGTTCTGTACTCTTCAAAAGTGGACAAGCACAATTTGCTCTAGGAAATTGAAAATGTAAGCTCTTGGCTAATGTCAGCAAAACAAAACAAAACAAAACAAAAGAAACCAATTTGCTTGCCCATCAAAAATACAGTATTGCATTTAACGGAGACCACATAGTTGCAGTGGGAAACACACTAAACTCACTTAAGATCCAGTTCATTAAATATTCCCTATATTCTTGGTATAAGAAAGAACAGACCACATGTGTGGGGGAGCACAATTTCCTGGAGGCAACATTTTATCTTTGATTTCCATTAGATCTTTCATGAACACACCACTCAATCCCCTCTGCCGAACTGCCCCTGCTGTGCCAGTGATCATATAGTATGTAATGTCAAGTCTGTCTTTGTCAGGACTGGGATCAATTAGAAGGCCCAATATTCAAATTATGGGCTCGACTCCCAAACCGTTGCCGCACTTATTCCCCGAGAACAACAGAAGTATGTCAAACTGTTCCACTGCACATAGTTTTCGGACTGCATTTTGCATAATGTTTTCACACTAACCCAAACCAAATTTGTACCCACCACTTTGCACGCTCAGGAGGGCTTCGGGCAGGAGCACCGCAGGCCTGGATTCACCCGATCTCACTGGTGGCATCTCGGTTAGGGGATGATTCACCCAGGTTCCATAATTAACAATGGGCTACAACCTCTTTAGGAGATGATTCATCCCATAGGTGGGCTAAAAAACTGCCTAAATACGCTCACTTCTCTCTGGTAACTGTAAAAGATTGTCTTTGTTGACTGGGCTATTAATTTACTGAGGTGGGATTAACCTGCAACACAATTACAGGTTGTGTAGGGAGAGGCATGTGGAATCAGCGTGTGGAAATCCCATCATGGGAGCAGCCATTGGTTCAGCGATATCCCCAAAACGGGGATTAGAAAAAAAAATAAAAATGAGGGGCACAAAGTTCACAAGCTGCTCCTGAAATCTCCAGCCCCAGGGAAGAAGACAGTAAAAGTTTATGAATATAAACAGGGACTTTACGGGAACTTGACAAACCCCATACTTTTATAGTTATTTGCACATAATTGCCCGTCACATAATTCACTGCAGAAGAGAGATTCCCTTTGATTCCAGTCAGAACTGGCGTGAGCCCAGGCGTTTCTGCACAGGGAAGGAACCAAACCCAGAGCCACTTTAATCTGGTCTGGGGAGCGAAGGGAAGTCCTACCACTCCATCGCACTGCAAGATGGATTTAACCAGCTCCTTGTAACTCTGCTTTAGCTATGATTTGTAATGGAGACTGACCTTATTCTTACTTGTTCTCTCCAACAAATAAGCTTTCAGTTTATGTCCTTTCACTGGCTCCCTCTCTCTGACCTGAAACCAGTCTCCTGATTAACAAGATATGGAAAGTTTTAGGAATAGGGCCAAACTGGGGGGGAGATTTTTCTTTTTGGCTCTTTTCAACTTGCATAGGGCTGTATTATGGAAGGCTGTCTTGCTAGTCAGAGCAAGAAAACCTTGCAAACACTACTGCAGAGTTTCATCAAAACTGAAAGACTGTGCAAAATTCTTTTGTCGACTGAAAATATGCATCAGTAACCCCAATTCATTCACCCTGAACAAAATAGCTACAAACATTCATTTTGCCAATATACAGGCCTTAAGAAATGTGTAATTTCACAGCAGCAACACAACATTTATATTGCAAACGTTAACCTAACTTCTAAGCTCCTGTAAGAAACTCTAAAATTGTTTAGCAAGAAGGGCTTTCTAAGCTGAGAATCAAGCTGTGAGAAAGAATAAAAAAAAGAGCATTCATTTAAACATTTTCAGAAGCCCCTAAAAATGCCGTTTTCACACAGTAAATCCGCTGCACTTGAATGTCTGCTGGCTTTCTGAAAGGAATGCTCTTCACTGGGATGCAGCCTGCTGTGGTCAAGTATGATGGAAATAAAAGTGTTGCTAATGGTGATTGAAAAGGATTCCCACTGCTGCTGGCCAGTGTTGGTTTTAGATGGGCCAACTCTGTCGAACGGAGAGCAACGGGAGACAGTAAACTTTCTCTAAGGCTCTCTAAACTTTGAGTCACCTCTGCTTCCCGTCCTTTTAACACTAGCCTGTCCCGTTGTTTCTCCACAGAGCTTTATATTAACTCAGTCTGGACCAGACTTTCACTGGAAATGTAAAGATGCAGATTTTCACACAAACGGAGCGACACAAAAAAAGAAACAAACCATGGGAATGAGCATTAGCATAGCGGCAAGTCAACAAGCCCAAAATACTTCTACATTGTGGGTTAGCCCAAGAAACAAAGTCGTTACTCAAGGGCAAATATGCAGCCATCCACTTTAACTGTGATACTTTATATTGACAGCAACTATTGGGAGCAGGGCTTGGTTGTGTCAGGCATCTTGCCTATCTAAGAAAAATGACCTTTGCACAGGCACACAAACAGTAAGTGGCAACCCTAGGGGCAGTCAGCAAGGCTGAGGCAGGGAATTCGGGAAAATGGGAATTCGGGAATCCCTGATCGATGCATTAAGCACAAGACATACCTCTCCTCCTCAGCAGGTTCTGACTTCTTTTAATGGCTTTTCTGCCTCGCATGCTACAGGATCAGCACAGCTCCGCTGCAAATTTCCAGTAGTGGCTGACAGTTAACTGGGCTACATCTCTCCTTATAGCTGACTAATTACATTGCCTCGAGACTTCGGAAGTATCCTGTACCTTCCGGCTCAGAGGGAACTTGGTAATCAAGGCCCTTGGCCACACTGAAAGAAAATCAATTAAGGACATTAAGGAGGAGAAAAAATCAGAAAGAATTAAGGAAAACCTGTCTTTCCTGCGAGTGGACTTCAGCTGCCTGAGCACTAAAAGAGCAGGTATCTCCTGGGCTTTGCAATGACATGTGGGGTCCTCCTTGGAGAACCTCCATCCTTTACTTGGATGTACGGGTGTCTCCCCACAGCTCATGGGTCTCTCCTCCCTGGCTGCAATCAGAGAGCTTGTACAGCTGCATGGCTGAGGAACCTGAGCCAGCTGAAAACCAACCTGACGAAATATAATAACGGGTTACTTGGGCTGGGGTGATGGTTGCCTCAGCCAAGATGGTTGTCCAATAGCACAACTTCTGGTGTTTAAGTAAGTGTATCAACCTAGAGCCTCTGAGGTGGGAAGAGCAGAGTGTAAAATGGGGGGCAGTAGTAGGTTACAGACTTTGTCCCAGATGCCTGATTTCTGCCCGAGTTGAACAGCAAGGCCGACATCCTTTTTATGATCCAGGCTCTCTTGACTGATCCATCCCAGCACAAACCATGCATCTGCTTATGGACACCATCTCTTTCGTGCTGTTTACTCACTCTATATGCCTCGACAGGGGGCATAAAGGAGAAGATGAACCAGAACTTAAATGCACTTTTAAAGCAGATTTTGATGGCCGCAAAATACTTTCAATTCACTATATACAATCCCTGCAACAAAGCTGGCCCTTCTTAGGCCATTTCCAGTATATTAAGAGCATATCAAGGTCTAGGAGACAATCTCACACGGCACAATGCAAGTAGTAATTGGTCCCTCTTCACACTGCTTTTTTTTGATCAGTCTAGCTTAGCCTTCTTCAGCAAAATACCAAGGTGTGGATCAAAGACTCTAGAGAGCGCTCACTTTCAGGCCCCAAAATACACGCAGATGTGCAGCAATTCTTGATGTGTTTTTTTTTCCACCCCCTCACAGGTATCTATTGCAAGGGGTAATCATTTTGTGCTACCCTTAACATACACTTATCGTTACATCAATGACGACAACTCTTGCACCTCATAGATATTCATTCACCTAATCCCAATCTCTGGCAAACTCCATTACACAGCTGAGAGGGTAGCTAGCTCTCAGTCATTCTGTGCTAACTGGGAGTGCACCCAGCCTCTTGTCTCTACCTGTGGAGGCTGGCTGGGCCGCTGGGAAGTTGAATGTGCCAACAACCGGTTCACCAAGATATATGTAAACTGGCCAGAAGACAGAAGCCTAGAAACTACGGTGAAACTCTCATTTTGCACGCGGAAGTATGAGTGTGCAGGCACTGTGTAAGGAAAGCACGCAGGACTGGTTGGAGTAAAGTCTTTTGCTCTTGATCTAAAAGCAAGGTACCTCTTCAGTGGGTTCACAGCCCTCCCTTCTACCTCCAGTCACCAACACACTTCCCAACTTGCTCATGGGAATCCTGACACTAAGCAAAGCGCCTCACAAATAACTAAAGCGGGGATGCACTGGACATGTATTCGCTGAATAGAGAGAGCAGCCCTCAGCCTGGCTCCCAGGGAGGCTCACAGGTCAGAGAGACAACAGGCCCGTGGGCACAGGCTTAGGTGCGGCTGCAACACACCCTCCAAAATATGTTCAAATGTCAACTGTGAGAATTGCCGAAAAATATCGCGAAAGGGCAAACAATGCAGTTCTCCCGGTCGGGGCAGGGCCTGCCGCACCTAGGCAGCTCTCTGCACCGAGTATGCCGCTGGCCTGCACGGTTGTGGCGGGCGGGAAGGAGAACATGCGATCTGCTATTGCAAATGCACAAGTACCCAGGGTGACCCCGATGACCGCTGTTTCTGAATGGCCATAAACCATCAGCCAAGATGTTTTTCTGGTTTTTTTTCCCCTCTGTAAATCACAGGGTAAGGAAATGAAATAAAGAAGGAAAAGCAGCTGGGAAGAGCATGTAAGAAGCTGTGGCATCAAAAGCCCTGGCTTTTCTGTCTTGCTACATCTTCTCCTGACTTTTTAATATATTCATTACACTTACCAGACTACAGCCTCATCTTCTTCCTGCAGATCTCACTAAGCAACCAGGATCTACCTCAGAATTACCAAGCTGGAAGTGTCTAAAGAGAAGTCTGTGCATCTTCTATTTATTCTGCTCCTATCTCCCAACAGAGTTATTCTGCTCTCTTCTCCCTCTGATTGCCTTTTCCAGGTTCACGTTGCACTTATTTGAGACCCTTAGAACAGTGAATTATCTGGATACTAGCGTCTGCAACCTAGTCTCAAATGCCTAACGGTCTTTACAAGAAACTACACATGCCAAAAAAACCCCACTACGACTTCTTTCTTGGGCCCAACAGAATTTTAATAAAGGCTTGGTTTCCTGATGAACTAAAAAACTTCTTTTAAAATTAAGGCATAGACTAGAACTTGGCTTGGTGGCCATAACCACCTCCTTGTGCCTCACTTTTTCCCCAGTAAAAACAGGGTTGCTGAACCACTCAGAAAGAGCTGCAAGTGAAAACATCTAGGTGAGAGAAAGACATTTTTGTGTTAGGAAAATTCTCAGTATGTAACACAAATAACTTCATCATGGTTTTAAGACACTGAAGGGGGGCAGCAGTTTCCTATTGGAGGTACCAGCAAACATGAAGTCACACAGAAGAAATCGCTAAAGATGGGGTGCTACCGAGTAAGGGCTATGCTATCCCTTATCTCCTTTGGAGGTTGGTAAAGGGCTTTCCAGAGCCCTGCTGTGAATTTGTCTCAGTTTTTTTAAGGGCCCTTAAAAATGTCATTTGTCACAGAGTCTGGTTACTTTCTGCAGGGAATGCTCTTTGCTGGGCTGCAGCTTGCCAGGGGTCAAATATGACAGAAATGAAGTGTTGCTAATAGTGATTGAAAAGGATTCCTACTGTTTGTGGCCGGTGCTGGTTATTAGAGAGGCCAAATTTGTGGGACAGAAAGCAGCAGGAGACAGTAAACTTTCCCTAAGACTTACTAAACTTTGAGTCACCTCTGCTACCAGTGCCATTCTGTCAGACCTATTTGGAGAAAACTGATATTATAATTACTAATCTCAGCGAGGGCCTAATGTGCAACCTGAGGCACTCCTCTGCCGGCCGTATAATTACGGATGGGCTGGGGAGGCCTGCGGGCACTGCCTCTGTCCCCCACCCCTAAAATGCACGGGATTAGGTTACCGCTCTATCCAGGCTGCCAAGGACAGGTAAGCGAGCAGCAAAGTCGCTGGCTGGCAATGAGAGAAAATTATTATTGTCAAAACCGACTGCCCGCTATTAAAGGTTTGAATGTCACCTCAAAAGAGCTCCTTTTCTGACCCTTAAGTGGTGGCGTCTAAAGGGCTGTTTGAAGCAGGATTCATCCCCCTCTCAGGCAGCAAATATTGATGGCTGAGAACATTTTTGGTTTGTTTTATTATTTCCTCCATCCCTTCCCCACCCTACTGTTTCTGCACCTGCTGGATTAAACTTTCACATAAAAACAGTTTTGGCTGGATATAATTTAACTTTATCCTCTATGGTCTCTTTTATACATTGTAAACACATTCTTTCAAACCCTAGGCACAGCTTATTATTAACAAGTTCAGCGCCGAGAATGTTTGTCCACCAAAAGGAGATAAAGCCCTGATTTTAAAGAGAGAAATGGGGCCTTATTCAAGTAGACCGTAACAAAGGAAAGCGCACTAGAAAGCAGCAACGTAAAAATGAACAGACTGGGGTCCTGATGCTGTAAACCCGATACAAGCTGACTTAAAGCAAGCGAGTGGTCCTTCTGCAAAAGGCGGTATATCCCTGCCTGAAATGAAGTGCGGACAGAAACGCTGTACAGGATCAGGCCTCGAGGACCAAGCCCGCGACAGATTGATCACCTTTGCAGGGTGCTGAGCAGGCTGCTGCCCTATTGATTTCTATAGCAATAGAGGGGGCTTAGCACCTCTGAGCATCAAATTTCCAAGCCTGGAAGAGACCTGGGCTCTGGAATGGATTAAAGTCACATGTGATGTATTTGGAAAGGCCTCAATTCAGTCTCAGCACTCAGTAACAGCAACCACCATTTATTCTGGTTACTACAATTCATTTGGACAGTGTTTACAATATCGTCCCCTTCCTCCGTTATTAGACAAACAACTTTGATAGGTAGCCTTTTATTTTTTACAGCATTTCAGAGCAGAATAAACGCACAGCCCAAGTTATTTATGGAGTGAGCTTTCTGTATGAGGTGCCTTTGCCAAGGAAGTGTGAATTCACACAGTGCACACGCTGTGTATATTCGACCAGACAACGGTGACCCAGCAGTCAGTGAGGAAGGGGAGAAAGGAAAAACACAGGCAAGACACCATCTTTTACATGTCATGTCATCGGAAAATCCTCCCCATAAACTTTAGGGAACTATGTGCCAAACAGCGTTGTACTGACTCAGAAAAGTGATCAGAACTGGCAGATCGGGCTTTTTCCGTCAGGCCGGGTAGCAAGAGAAAAACCTGAAGCTTCATTTCCCTGTTCGTGCTTCTTCCTTAGGGAATGCCATATCAGTTGTTTGGGACGGTGTGGCTGGCATTTGGTGGCCATGAGTACTGCAGATGGTTACAGAAAGGCAGCCTCACTTGAAAGGCTTTTTCTAAAACTTCAGGATGAAGATTTTTTTTTAATTAAAGGAGCGGAGATTCAGAGGAAAGAAGAAAGAACAAGATAAACAGGTTTTATTTCACATGATTTTGACAAATTCTACTGCATAAAAACTTTTCTGCAGGCAAGCTAGCAGAGGACTTCATTCAGAACTAACTAATAGACAAATTTTGATTTCCTGTTATATCCAGCAGTTAAAGTGCAGGCTCTATCACTTTGTGTTTGTTTCATTCCTGATCCTTCATCCCACCAATAACGTGGGATTATGCAGCAAAGCTGCGTGGACATCACCAAAGGAGAATTGGCTCATGGACTCAGAAGCTTATGGAACAGTTTAACAGTTGCAGTAAGCTTAACAGTATGCATATTTATAAACATTAACCATGGACTTGCCGTATTTCTTGATTTCAATTAACACACACACAAAAATGACCATACAAGGAGCTCTTGCTGCCTCATCCACTGATTAGACTTCCAGTTGCAGATGCTGGGGCCGCACCACAGCCCAAAAATCCACCCCAGCACACCTCTAACCCCCTACATATACAAATAATGAATTAACTCAGCAAGTCAATAAATCAAAGAGGCTAAACAGCTTGTCAGAAAAGAAACAAAAAAAGAAGTCAAATAAATAGCTTCGACTGCAAGCTTAGATGCGTTTGCCTTTCAGAATGAACGCAGTTCAAGTGTTTACTGTATGTTCACGACAGAAAGTTGATTTGAGGTCAGAAAAGTGAAGAAAAACCTCAAAGGCTGCTCTGTGACAGAGACTGCAACATATTATTGTCCTGCTCCAAGGACAGGTTTCTCAGTATGACTTGGAAGTTTTGAAAAACTCACTTTCTTCTGGCTTCCATAAAAAATTGTGCTCCTAAACCCAGATGAACCAAAAACTGCACTCTGCATTATTAAAGAGCAGCCAATCCTCCAGTTTCTTGCAAAGCACTTTTGGAAACCATCCCCTCCATCTAGACAAGATCAAAAATGATGTTGCTTGTCACTGTAATGTAAAGTTAAATAATAATGCTAATTTCACATGTCATGTTACAGGAATGATTGATATAAATAAATCTGGGGTTGTTTGATAAGAAATATACAAACACGTCCCTTCTCTTTCAGAAAAGTTCATATGAGCCAAAGCCAAGCCTCTAATGTTTTTTATCAGATCATTCCTCATTTTGAATATTTTCCCACGACTTAGTGCATTTTTTAATAAAAAGATAAAGTCTTTTTATAGGATAGACTTCTTCTTGCACAGTTAATACTGGAGCAATCTCAGGTCTTCCTTCAAAATATTTGAAACCAGACTTGCTGCATTAAAAAATATGAAATAGAACAACAGTAAAAGATTAACTCATGTCAACTCTCGACATCTCTGCTCTTAAATTACCCTCATTTATAGCACAGCAGCACCTAAGAGCCTCCCACACGACCCCTTGCGCTAGACTCTCCCTGTAGAGCTGCATAGGAAGATGCTGTCTGGAAGACTTCAGACTCAGAAACTCTGATCTTCCAGTGACCTGTACACCAAGATCCCGTGTCTCCAGCTCTGCGGGGAAGAGGCTCTTCCAGCTCAGAAATGAAGACGACTGGCAGGAATCACTGTCTCTTTATCTGGATATCAAAACTGCCTGGAGTAGCAACACTCGATGCTAAGAAACATTTTGGTCAGGGCATAACGCCTGCTATTTCAGGCGGTATTGCCATCCTCATCTCTAGATGGTTAGAGCAAGACAACCCTTCAAAGAGCAGCAATTATCCTGCTGTAGCTTGATCTTCCCTCTGAACCAGGTACTGCCAAACTCAGAAGACGGAGACAAATCGGCACAGAGGACCCTCTCAAAACTTGTCACCTTTTGTGAATACAGATAATTTTCAAATTAGCCCCTCAAAACTCAAAACCACAGTACTTTTCCTTGAGTATTTCTCTTTGAACCTGACTCTCCTTGCAGTTGGCATGGTTAATAGCGTGCTGTTCTCCGTGCTCGTTCTTACACAAAATAGAAGCAGTACAAGACGTGCAAAGGAGCACGCACTAACTGATGAATGTATCTGCCCCAGGAGTCTAGTTTTACAGATTTCTCAACTGGCCATGGCATTCCCAGCTGTGTGGGAGTCTGAAATCACAAAGACGAGGTGTGCTTTCTTAAAATAAACATCAACCTCAACTCCAGAGGAGACTCTTTGGTGTTATTCACTGCAGCTGTCGTTTGCTACATGAATATTCCCTCCAGGGAGGGGAGTAACTCTCAGATGGGATAAAGCTACCTTGGCCAATTTCATAACAGACCTGGCATAAAGAGCTTTTTAGGGGCTGGGCTGTATAAGGAGGGACTGTGACCAAAATACGAGCGTGCACCAGGAATTTTCAAGTACTGTCTCCAGGGAGACAGTTATTGTCCTTGTGCAGAAGAAAACCTAAAAACTATTTTGAGCTTCCTGCCAGCTTTCCTCCACCATGCCAAGAGCCAACAGGCTAGCAGAGAATACAGTTCAAAACCTGCCTTCCACATCTCATTTGTGCACCTAAAGGTTTCGTCCTTGTGATCTGGGCAGCTAAGTCTCCTGATCTGACATGGAAGGGGAGGGACTTGTTTACAGAGGGAATTATTTCCTTCTTTACTGAGATGAGCTGCCTCAGTGCTGACTTGTTTTATTACTCTTAAATTACAATCAAGTACACCGTAATTTGGCCAAGTTTGACATCTGCTTTCACTAGCTCTCAATATTTGCAAAAGCTCTTCAAGAAATGCAAGGGAACCACTTTGGAAAAGCAAAGCGTTCACACCTCAGCATACATAATTAGAACATTACAAGGTTTTAACTCTTTTTTAGGTTTCTCGCCCCGTTCAAGCTTTCACTTCAGGTTTCTTAACATATGTATAGCAATAAGTTAGGTCTATGAAGCACTGCATCCGTCTTGTATCACACAAAGGTACATTTGCCGCTGTGGCAATCCAGAGCGCTTTCTCAAACACACCATCATCGCCCAGTCCCACACGTCAGCCACAATCTGTAGCCTTCAAAAAATCTCTCTGAGAAAAAGACCGCAATACAGTACACCTTCCTTCTTAAAATGCGAATCTGTTGTCTAAGTAAGCCTGTTTTTCTGTATGTAGTTGCCATTCTCCGCTTTTTTCCTAATGCGGGAAGATGTTATTCCCCTAAAAGAAGGGAAAAGGAAAGCCTAGTATTCCTTTCCCCGAGTCCTGGAAGAGAATAACAAAAAGAGGTTAACTATTAACACAACTGTCACACCTTACGCAAAACAAACCAGCGGGATCCAGTAGGTATGCTGATTTACACGTGGCAGAGCGCCGGTCGTTTACCCCTTGCTGCGCTGAGGATTCTGAAGGACCGTATTTTCCTTTGGTTTATTTTTTTTTGTGTCAATATACATGCTGCTATGTGCTCATGGAAAAATTAATGCTGTAGCAACATTGTCCCTTCTGAATGTACAATCAGAAGCACAGTGCAAGAAATTCATGGGAATAACAGGATCCAATCCTTGGAGTATTTTCGAATCAATAGTCCCTTTATTTATACTGTAGCTGCATTCCAATTTATCACTTACAAATATCCTCCGTAATAAATAAGGGAAGGAAATGGAAATATTACAATGAAATTGTAATAATTCAATCCTAGCTCTGCACATAATAAAGTTGCAGAGGGAATCTGTGCTTTTTTGGTTGCCACTAAGCATCAGCAACAACTGATGGGCTTAAGTTAACAAGCTAATATTTCATCCATGGATACCAGAGTGATAATGGCTAAATATGCCAGTCGAGGGAATGAGCACATGTGCAGCTATTTGCCTGACACAACTTCTGCTGTCATGGCCTATTAAAACCAGTTTACATGTGCATGTCGAATTTGATGAATATGTATGTGACCTCTTTCATAGCTATCACTCATTGGACTGTAGCCCTCATGGCAGAAAAAAACAGCACCTCTCATTAAACACAGCTTGAGTTACAGGCATGTTATGTTAATATTCCTTCAGAACTTTAGGGGGTTTTCTTCTCCTTTTAATAAATCTTCAGAATAAAATAATTTAAAAGTATAATTAAAAAAAACCCAAAACTTTCCTATTTCTCTCCTCTTTCACTTGGTGAATGTGTTTTGAAATTTTCCTTATCTAGTAGAAGAGACAGTAGATGAGTTTACAGACAACATATTCAACTGACGGTAGCCAAATGCGACTTCTCTTATATAGGGTCTTGAACAGAATTAGATATTTTAAAAAAACAAAACAAAACAAAAAACCCACCCAGAACAGAATAGATTTTTTAGGTAAAAATGGGACTGCCTGTTTGAACATCATACTTGACCCAAACCTAAATGGTAGTATGTATTAGAGCCTAAACATATGCAGTGAATGCTCCGTTACCTTGCAGTTAACTCACTTCTAGATGGAAGGAGAACTGAAAGTATGAACTACATTGCTGCAGAAAGTGCTTTCACCAAATTTCTTACAGAAACTGTAAAGCCTCAAGAGGCAGAGGAAAGCATCCAAGCTTTTGGCGTTTATGAGAATCCAAATGAACCTCTGCATCTTTTGAGGTTTCTTCATTGCTGTTTAAAAAGCATAAATTATAGAGTATAAGCAAGGATGCAGCCAGATTGTGCAGTCCATATATGGCAAATATTTACTCACATGAGCATTTCCACTCCATCTGCTCTGCAGATAGAGTAAATATTGCACAAACTGACACTTAATTTGGTAATACCAAACCAGAAAAGGCACATCCACATAGGCATTGGTACTTTGTACCATCCACAAAGAAAGCCACAATCTTCTCCCAGTTATATGGGTTTGATACACCAGCAATTGGAAGTAATAAGTGGGTTTGCATCGCTATACAACAAAACCAGAAATTAATGCACTAATTTTTACAGGGAACATTGCTGTATCCTAGACCACCACTGGCTCACTGTGCTGGGATAAACTGAATGGTTCATTTCAATGAGTCCCACCCACCTCAGCACCTGAACCAAGAGGCTCACGTAGCCAGAGGGGTCATTTCTCTTTCATTTGCAATAAGGCATCATTTCTTGTGACTTATTGGGTCCTTGACATCCAGATAGTTTGGGATTCTTGATTTAGCCACTAAATAAATGGCAAAAATCTGTTTGCTTGACTGCTAAAACCCAAGCCTTGACTGCTAAAACCCAAGCCTTGACCTCAGCAGGGACATGCCGAAAGTAAGGTGAGAATTCAGTAAGTGACTGAAGCTAGCACTAAAAGGATCTATTGGCATTACATACTTTCTGGACTGAACTAGTGCATGAAAGAAAAACAGATTTCCATTGGAACATTCCACTTCGGGGAAAAAAAAGAAAAAGAAAAAGAAAAAAAGTCCACCACGGTAATTTCAACAATATTTTTAAATTTTCTAAAGTAAAGCTTAAAAGAAGGTCTAATTCCTATTTTATGCCACTAATGTCAAAATATTTATTTTGCCAATACCATAAACTTTTCATTAAGGTAAAAATATTTCACTTTGATTATCAGTTTGCTTAATCGAATTTAACTTTGATTTTATATTCATTTTATTTGAATGGCATTAATAATTATATTGTTTTATTTCACAACATTTCAAGAAAAAATGAAATTTTTCAATGTTCCCATATCAACTGCTAGGGATTCTTTTGCAATTTGCACTCTAGGGTGTATTTTGAAACAATTACTCTTCTTTTTATGTCAGTCTGAAAATAAACTTTGAATTCTTAGAATTTCCATTATCTATCTATGCATAAAACTATTTTCTGCAACTGAAAAGTTCCCAAAGACAACAGATTTGAAAGAAAAGAAAATGAAAAGAAAATTTACAAGAAAAATAGACAGGAAAAAATCCAAGTCCCTTCAATGTTCAAGTTAGATTAGATACTGAGACCTAATCTGGCCCATGAGGGACATTTATATTAGCTGAAATTCCTGCCCAAAAGCTTTGAATGAAGAAAAGGAACCTAATCACCTCACTTGCAATGGAAAGAGCTAAAATTTCTCATGAAGGCGGTATTGTTGGTAGAGTTTCAAGATATGGATACAACGTTGTTTATCAAACTTGATTTTTTTCCTCCTTACCATTTTTTTTTAAGGCAGATTTTTCTATAGGAAAAGAACCAGCAGCTCTCTAGCAATATAGACACATTAATTTCCAGCTTCTTTTCATTAATGCAACAGAAATGTAGACGCTGACAAAGGAATGATGAGTTTGAACAAACTCTTGCCACGTGGGTAAGAAACACGCTAAGGTAGTGAAGCACTGCTGGCTCCGTTCTGCCATCTCACGACACACACAAATCCCCGCAATGTTCACCTACCCTTCACTGCAGCAAACGGCGGCTGGCGCGGCCACAAAGCTGTGATAGCTCTATGGCTAAAAAACAGCTCTTCATTTTGTGATTGATCCCGGCGCGTTCCTTCCCCTGCCACGGACGAGGCGGTTCCCATGCTGGGGACACCTACGCACCAGCTAATTCCTGTGCATGGGTCAGAGCATACCTATGGTATAGGTGCCTGCCTTGCTCTCATACTCTCCCACCCCTGCTTTTGGCTGCTCTTGGCTAACAGGATCCGACCCAGCCAGCCTGACCCACGTGGCCTGAGGATTGCAGGGCATCCTCCTCCAGGCTGAACATAAGGATGGTACAGATGAAGCCCGAATTTCCTGTGTTTTATTTGTTTGGTTTGGTTTTCTTTTAAATAAAGAAAGATGTGGTGTTCCTACACACCACATCTGTGCAGCATGCAGTTCCCACCGCATCCTTTCCATGACAGGCTTTTCTTACACATTTCTTACTGGCATATCTGAATTGTCACTCCCTGTGACACGAGCATGTTTTTGCCTCATCTACCTGACCTGAAAACTAAAACCAAACAAAAAATCCAAGACTGTCAAAACAGACATTTTACCCCACATAATCCCATGGTTTTCAATTTTCTTGAGGTTTTGGAAAATACTCCTATTGCCCAGAGTGGCAGAGAACTTCAGACAAGGTTTGTGTGAAAGATCCTTCTTAAGCCACTAGGCCTTGAAACGCTGGCTTTCGTGCACACTCAGTTCCTGAAGGGAAGCCATGAATAATGCAAAAGCTGAACTAGGCAGTTGGTTGTGCTTTATCTCCGTACCAAAATAGCCTTTGCACCAGCATGTCCAAAAAACAGCCCTTAAAACACTTCTTCATCCACAATCCTACAATACTTTTTTGACTTGCACATCCCCTTTTGGAGTATGTCTGAGATGAGATTACTTAATGCTCCAAGTTCAATTAGTGAAGGCAAAGCCAGGGATGCAATCATGGCATATGCAAAGTGAACTCATAAATTCAATTTTCTGCAGGTGCTAAGCATGCAAAAATGACACACAAATTCTTCTAGAAATACAAATGCCAGGAATATAAGTGACATTGTATAACAGCTAACGAAAAAAAAAAAACAAGCCCACAACCTTGACTGATTCAAAGAAAGAACAGAAATAGAAATGACATAACTTATGGATTTGATAAGGAAAAATACTGCCAGGACACCAGAAATAGATGACAAACTCAAAAAGTATCCACTCTAGCTCACCCCAGGAATTGATATACACAGAGAGCTTTCCACAGTCTTTTTCGAAGGTTAGAAAATGTCTGTATCAAATTACAGGGCACTACACACTTTCCATATCAGCTCTTACTTAATTAAAGTAATACTGAAATAAAATGTTCCTGTCATATTCCCTTGTGGCCAAAGAGAAGTATAGAAGTATCTATTCTGAGTCTCTGAAATCGGATACACATTTTCCTGTAAATAGACACTTTCTGGGTACATATCAAGAGAATTTAAATAAAACTAAATTTAATTCAATAAAAATCTTATCATTTTCATGTGGAATAAAACAAAGAAGAGTTTAAAAGATCCCCAGGGTAATCTTCTGGTACCCACAGTTATAGCCAAACATGCAATCTCTGCTAATAACT
Source organism: Fulmarus glacialis (assembly GCF_000690835.1). Classification (NCBI taxonomy): domain Eukaryota; kingdom Metazoa; phylum Chordata; class Aves; order Procellariiformes; family Procellariidae; genus Fulmarus; species Fulmarus glacialis. Next base: position 133,778 of record NW_009222526.1, read on the forward strand.
CTTATTTACATATATATTAAACACGTATACCATTAGGAGGTAAGTACATATTGATAGAGCCATGAAGTTTAGTGGTTCCTTTGAACACATATTTCTCAAGTAAGTACCTTACTTACAGTTTAATAGAAATTCTGGTTAATTTAGAGATTATGAACTAGATCTATATTTCTAGGAGTTCCTGGGAAGTTAAGCCTTTGAAAAAATATAAACTTGCTAGAGATGGGTATGGGAGAAAAAAACAACTCAGCTTTTCAAGGGTAGAAAAAATTTGGTGATTCAAAGCACAAATGCAATCACTCGCTCATTAGGAAAAAGCTAATAAAGAATAAACCTGAAAACTTCCAAATATCGTTACACCTCTTCCACCTCCCAAGAAAAAATGGAAGAATCTGTCTCTGGTCTCAGCCTCTTCCCCACTATTTGATATGAAACATGAAAAATCATTGAACTGAATTTCATAAACCTGAGCTTTACACTGAAAGTGATATTAAATTAACACAGAAAGGAGAAGCAAAATTAGAACTTTAGAATTAAATATAGTCACTGAGCTAAGACTTGGATTTGACAAACACAATTAAATTCGCTGAAAAAGACAAAGTGAAATCTACTTGACACAAGAAAGTACTTCTAAAGGAAAATGCCTAAATATTCTTCTAAAAAAATCTTTGAACTTTACTTTGGTAGTGTAGATTTCAAAAGTTGTTGCTTTCTGCAGGGTTTACTAAATGCTTTTAGAAATGCAGCCTTTAACAAAGACATTTGGAATTAAAAAACCAGCGTCACCAAATGCACTCTAAAAAAATGTATAATGCACCGTCTAGTGCGTAGACACAGGTAATGAACCAGTATCTGAGAAACCAGCAGAAGGCCTGGAGCTTGGCTGCACTCCTGGGACAGTGACAACCTCCGGGGCTTCTGCACCCGCCGCCCGGCCCTGGGTGGGATCTTGCACGGGAGCAGCGTGGGAGCTGGGACACCACTCTCCCTCCCTTCACAGGCGTGGGTTGGGGTCCCTGCACCCCAGCACCTCTGTGTGACCCAGCACGGCTCCCAGGATAATCCAAACTGGCCAGCACGTGCTGAGCAGTGGCATCAGCCACCACGGCCCTCCAGCTGGCCCCATCGTGCCACCGGACCCTGCTGCATGGCCGCGTCTCGATGCCGGTGGCTCCCAGTGACTCATTTTCGATGAAAGCAAATTGCTACTTTCAGCCTCAGGAAACGGTGGCCAACTTGCCACGTTAAACAGCTTGGCGTAACCGGCTCTGCCTTCTCCTTCATGCTAATTCAGAACGCGTTCCCCAAACTGCACAGTCTGCAGAATTGCTAGGCAACCCTTTGCGCACATTTTGCCAGCGTATATATTTGTGCTCTCTCTTTTTAATTTTATTTTCTTTTCATTGGGACAGGACTCTTCCCTTCTGCCCATGTTTCTCCCTGTACCACTTCAAATGAGATTAAGTTTAGGCATAGAGAGGAGTCCGTGCTTGTGGCAGGACCATTGTGCATTAAGCGAGTTTATTTTGGTAGCACTGTATTCTGTCTCTAGTCACTGTCTTTTTACACATAATCAAAACATGAAGATTTATTATAGGGAACACTAAAAATATGGCTTGAAAAGAACAAAAATAAAACCACAAACTTGCTTTACAGCTGTGGCCTTAGGAATGCGACTGGATTCAGTCTGCAATGGGGAGTGGTGACACAGTCAGGTTTCAAATGTGACTTATCTGCTCAGGCTCTCAGAAGTAAGCTCTCCGGCTCCCGGCATAGCCCTTAAAAATAGAAGAGACTTACAGGATGTTCCACAGCAACGTGATACACAGGGCACCGCATCTACAGGTTGGTCCCAAGCAGTAGGTCAGCAATCATCATCTCTGTGTTGCCAGATTTTTCATTATGAGACTCAAGGCTCCATGTGTATTTCTTGAAAATCCAACCTCTAGAATCAAGAAACGGTAGAAGAAAACCCAAAAAAACCCCTAAGGTTCCATTTTTGTTTCTTCATTTTAAATATATTTATAGCCCTGATGGTTGTGGGAAAAAACTACATTTTGAAAAAGGATAGCCCCTAGCCAGATCACACATGAAAAGACAAACTGGGAAAAAAAAATGCTATGTGAATTATTCTTGTAAACTAACAAATGAATGCCTTCAAAGCCCGTCTCATGATATTTTGAACAACTGAAACTGGTCAGCACGACTGGGGCCCATCATCACTACACCTGGTATCACAGACAATAAATCACGCTCTAACTCTGAGACTACAGGTTGTCATTTTTTTTGGTGGATGCCTACAAATCTGATATTCAAAGGTCTGAAAAATACTTCTCAAAAACAACTCAAAGACAATTAGCTGTCAACCACAGGACTTGTACACAAGGATCCTAGAAAAATATTTCCCCAAACAGTAATCTGGTCTGTGACGAGCACTCTAGGCTGACAGTGAGGGCGTCCTCTGCATTCAAGCCTCAGCGACGACATACAACCCAGGGATGCACCCTTCGTTGCTTCCCCTGTCCTGACATACCTGAGCTCCTCGCTGATCCAAATAAGTCACCTGGAGACCTTCTTAGGCCACCCTGGAAATTTCAGTAAGCTGATCTCAAGGAAGAGTTAAGCACACGTGCTCTTCAGCGGTCAGCAAATGAACTGTACATCTATATTACACAGCGGAAATCACTGCAACTCTCTTGCCACCTCACAGTTAATCAGCATAAGCCGCACATCTAATTAATTTATCCTCAACTTCTAGCAACAGGAAGATCTGAATGAAGCTTGCTGTGACTTTCAGCACGTAGTCAGTATTATGCGCTGGGCTGCTGGAGCGCTCCAGCTTGGACGCTTTTCCTAGATGAGTTTTTTCCTTGTTAGTTTGTTAGCTTTAAACAGTGGCGATGAAAAATCAAAAAGAGAAAGGAGCTGACGCTCCTAAACACATTCTGCATACAATCATCTGACCATTTAGAAGGAGGCAGGTTTTCTCACTGACTGCAATTTAGACATTTGTGGATCTTGAATAAGAGAGAACAGAAGTTATTATGAAACTTTCAAATTTATGAATGGTAACAGAAAACAACTTCCAGAATTTAGTTTATTATCTCTGTATATTGTAGTAATCCATTCATATAATGCATGCCTATAAAGCAAGTAGAGCAGAAGATGACATGGGTAAAGCAGGGGTGCAACGGTTTTGGTCAGCATTACACAATAAATCAGGTTTTATCTCCTGTTTCTTTGTCTGGTGCTCTGCAACTGTGCCAAACCATTACACCCTAAAAAAATTTCCATTAAGATAGAAGTTGAAACCAAAGGGAAGCAAGGTTCAGAGGTATTTGGAGCTTTTATTCGCAGATGTGATAGTCTTATGTTTCAGTGCATTTGTTCCCTTTGATAGAATATATGTGCTCAAAGAGGCAGTTTTCAGATATATACAACACACATTTCCATTTTTTAATAACTTTTTCAGAACTTTCAGAATATGTTGGTCTGGCTTTTTATGGATTCTTCCCAAAGAAGATAGTAAAATGCTCATGAATTTGGCACAGGGTATTCCAAGTGTCCACGCGTTCTGCTCGACATATGTAATACCAACACCATCTTTCCTGTCTTTAAACTCTGGAGGGAGACACAGGCTCCATAAAACACAGGAGAAAATCCTGACTGGTTTGGATTACAGGTTTCAGTCCTAATTTGCTTCTTTGATTCGTCATGGCCAGCACAAATATATGCAACTCATTAAATACACTGGCCTTCCACATCTAGATAGCACCGCTGACTTCCTTCAGGAGTTATTTAAACTTGCGTAGAAGTTATTTGAACGGTGTTTACCCCTGGCCTCTCTCCTTCAGGCTCAGACGGGTCTTTAGGTGCAGCCTTAAAACGGGAAGGGAAGCAGCGCCTGTTTCCTGTGGGCACATGTGCAGAGAGAGATGGCTGAAGGCTCCACATCGTGAGTGAAGGTGCATCCGCCACTTCACTCACTGACCTTTCCACAGGATGGCTGGGCTGCTCAGCGTAACAGCACGCAAAAAGAAATATATTGTCATTTCCCTCTCTCCCTCACCAGACACACTGCAGCAGTGGCCCCAGTGTAGTCCCACACTTCTCAAAGCCTACAACTGACATAGGCTATATAAGAAATTGCAAGGCTCTCTCTCACCTTGTGGAAAGGTCCCAGAACAACTTGATGGGGTAAGAAATCCTTCTTTTAAAATATGGAGGCCTGGGGTTTGTACACAGTGATAACGTATTAATGCCTACTTTCTATGTAAGGAGTTAACACCCATGGAAGACCCAATATATCTCCATGTAAACTGTATATCCGCATTTTCAGAGAGAATGAAGGGAGGTGCAAGCAAGGTCCTGAGCATCCAGCCCAAAGGATGCACAGTAAATACATCAGCAGTTTTATGCTCCGCTTGAGACTGTTGAGTTGCCGTAGCTATAGGACTAACAATGGGAACTGCCTTCTCAGATTTTTTTTTTTTTGTTAATAATAAAAAAAGACAGCATTGCCCTAAAGAATAAGCTAATAATTATAATTAATTTCCACTAAACTCCATCATCGCTGGGGCAAAGAATCTGTTAACATTAACATAAGGCATGTCTGGAGATGGTCTAATCCACCGCACCTGCTCAAAGCAGGATCAGCTACAGCAGGTTGCTCAGGACCACGTACAGTCAGGTTTTGAAAAGCCCCAAGGATGGAGATGATACCACCTTGCGGGGGCGGGGGGGGAAGCTTTTCCTAACACTTAGACAGAATTTTCTGTGTTTCCATTTGTGCCCATTGCCTCTTATCCCATCGCTAGTCACCACTAAAAAGACCCTGGCTCTGGTTTCTTTACTTCCCCCCATCAGGTATTGACACACATAAGTAAGATCCTCCCCGAGCCTCCTCTAGGTTGAACAGTCCCAGCTCTCCCAGTCTCTCCTCGTACGAGAGGTGCTCCAATCCCCTCCATCATCTTTGTGGCCCTTCTCTGGACTTGCTCCAGTATATCCATGTCTTCCTTGTACAGGGGAGCCCAAAACTAGTCCACTATTTTGAAAAGATACTGAGTTGATGCTCTATTGCCCCAAAAGGCAAGCGTTCAAGCTTTATGGAATATACATGCGTTAAACATTGTTTAAAGGCAGAATAAACAGAACAGAAGATGTATCTGGAGAAGCAGAAATTCACTGGCACTTGCTAAAGTATCTCCTTGTTCTTCCAATCCACTCCTGAAATATAAGATTATTTTTGGCCAGTTGTATTGACTTAAATCACTCTTTACTCTTTATTTATTTATTCTTGTTTTTTGAAATAATAAGGTTGGACTTCCTTCCTTTCACCCTCCAAGTGTGTTGTCCTGGAGGTTGTTATTGCTATAGAAGATTGTGGTTTTTTAATTTAAATGTACATTTCCGCCACCATATATCGGTGCAGTGGCTTTTCCCTCACTCAGCTGCTGCAGAACCATAGTTCAGTCATTATAAAACCAAGTTTGAAAGGAATAATGAATCTTGGCTTTATTATTGAATAAATCTTGGCTATTTTGGCAGTGTTGTTTTGAATTAATTTTTGTCTTTAATGCTTAAGTTTCTTGAGTATATTTAGCTTTTTTTCATTAAACGTTATTTGAACTGCAAGCATTTCTGACGAAACTTAAGAGGTGAGCTTGTGGAGCTGACACAAGCTTTCTCTATCCATGATATATGCTATGAAAAATTATAAACTCTCCACTCTAACCTCAAAATACTCTGTGCTTAAGTACCTTGCTTGATGAAATCTTGACCACAGTCTTAATTAAAAAAAAATTAATAACATCAATGGAGCTTTTCTCCCACAAGAGAAATAAAGAAATACCCAGATTAGTGTGTTCTGCTTCCTACCCTCCATATTTCTTTCTAAATCTAGTTTTAATATTTTTGCAACAGATTTGTAGATGATTTTCCAGTCTAATAATGAGAGATTCCATTTCTAGAGTTTAAGTTTCATGCAAGGAAAAAAAGGATTTCATACAAACCATGCTCAAAGTGTCCTGCTATCAGGAGAGTTGACTCCATTTTATTTCAGTATCTTTGAAGGACTATATTGCAGTTCTAGGTCCCTCACTAGGCCAATTCTGTTATATTTTTTCCCCTCTTATCAGCGCTTCTACTGAGTGGCTAAATGATGAAATCCACAATATTAATGAGATCATTAAAATAAACAAATAAAATGCATTGCCTTTTCTCTCCTAAGAAGACCAGTTTTCTACGAAACACAAGTCTGCTGCTTTAATGCCGCTTCCCTAGCCACGACGTTCAGTTCCAGTTTCCTATGACTGATCATTTGACTGTCTTTCCCCCCAGCCTTTTCCAACTTCTTCACTGTGGCCTCAGAGTTATTAATACTGAACATTCACATCATAAGGACTAGAACGCTTTAGCATTAAACACAGGAGACTTGGCCGATTTTCAACTAAAAATTAATGGTTTGTTTTCGGTAAAATGGCACAGTATCATGTTGCCTAGCCATCCCTTGCAGAATTTTTTCCATTCTCCCCACCAGGGAATGGGACAACTGGAGGGCTTGTCATGAGCTTGCTCAATCGTCTTGAGTGTTGAGATCAGGAGCCTCTACCAGAAGCACAATGCGAGCACAATTTAACAATTCATTGTTACTTTTCACACCATTATATCCAAAATGGCAAATTCACACCCTCTTCCTGTCTTTTTGTTATTCACTGGGACTGATCCCAGCCTAGGTCTTTCCAGCTATGTAATTCTCCCAGACCAACAAATAGATTTCCCTTTACACACCTATTCAGGGGCCAAACACCTAGTCATACGATTCTCAGAAACAACAAATATACACTTCAGAGTTCGTCTACTTGGTAATCTCTCTGCTGAGCACACAGTACACATTTCAACCTGATAAAATGTCAGGTCATATAGCCAGAAACAAACTGAATTGATGAAATTATGCCGTCCTCGTAATTGGTACTTAGAAGTCACTGCGAATAATCATTTGCGGGAGACTTTGCTGGAAAAATCTGACAGTTAATGTGATCTGTTGCTAAATAAACATATTGCAAGAAGGTATAGAGGAAAGCAACACAACTGCATCCTTGATTATGGTGGAGCACCTATTGTACAGATACACTTCGTGCTTATACTTTGGAAGGATGTTAAAAAATTGGAGAGAATTCAGAGTCACATGAATGAATAAAAAAATGGAAAATATGCCTTGAAGTGAGAGACTCCTGGTGCTCAATCTATTAGCTTAATGAAGAAAAGGTTAAAGGATAATTTATTAGTCTATAAGTGTCTATTATCAAAGGGAATGAAAATTGATAATTGATGACTCTTCAATCTAGCTGACAAAGGCTTAACAAGATTCAATGGCTTGAAGTTCAAATTAGACAAATTAAAGTCCAGAATATGGGGCACTTCTTAGTTTTTCTCTTTACAGGGAAGACAACCGATTGAAGGTTGCAATAGATGCTCCATCACCGGAAACTTTTAAATCAAAGCCATGTCAACAAAGTCATAAAAGGTGTCTGAAAGTAAGTCACAACTGTTGGACTTCAAGAAAGCTTTCGGGGAAGTTGCTTGAGTGATGTTACACAGGCCATTAGCTCGCAAAGGTCCCTTCTATTTGTAAAATCCTAGTAATTGTCCTACCGCATCAGAGTTATGTAGACCGCATTTTTTTCTTCTCCGAACATATAATCCTGTATCAGAGTGCAATAAATGTTTCAAGAACTCTTTCACCACCAGCCAAAAGAATAGTGGAGGAACAAAGGCGAGGAGCCGTATTTCCCAACATGGCAACACACGAGTGAAAGAGCGTGACACAAATCACTGGAGTTGCTAAACATTTTTACTGAATAGTTACGAAGCAGAATAAATTAGAAGGCAAAGTTTAGGCTCTTCTTTAGAATAAGTAGCTGGCAAAACCCTTCTGACACTAGATTACAGTCTCTGCTTTGGCTTAAGAGTTAAATAGTCATTACATTTCCC